>NC_088796.1:51418765-51721795 GCF_011386835.1 Chrysemys picta bellii | reverse complement strand
AAGGGGCACAACTCTCCTGGTAATCTAAAAATGGAACAAGGTATTTCTCTCTGGCTGCTATTTGAGTGTCAAGAAGCAAGTCCAATAGGATTAGAGTGTAGCTCATCCTTTGGCTAAAATTTAAGTGCATGAGGAAACTCCTACTTGTACAGCATATAGCTTCTCACTAATTGATCAATAAAGGTAGAGGTGATTGAATCATATTGGTTCTTCCTGAGCTCCAGAGGCTCCTTACACATTTCTGGATTGAATTAGAAGTCTAAGACTTCATCTGCAAGTCCCTAAAATGGCTAAGACTCAACTTTCTCAGAGATCTCTTATCCAGCCATTATCCACCAAGACAGCTGTTCTCTACTGGAGTGCTGCAGCTAGGAACCCCCAGGATAAGACCTTCACGACACTGGAAGTGGAGCATTTTTCATGTCATTTTTCTGGCTCTAAAGTACCTTACCAAAGGACATCTGACTGATCTAAACACGTTCAGATCTAAATGCAAGATCCACTCTTCCATAAGAACTTCCCCCTAAACCATCACCCCTTCTAAAGGAATTCTGGGGAGAGATGGAGGAGGAAAAAACATCTGAAGCATGGAGAGATGAGAGCTTGAGCCTCCATGGGCAGAATTATGTTAATTCTATTTCAGAGGTTCTCAAACTGGGGGTCATGACCCCTCAGGGAGTCGCAAGGTGGTCACATGGGGGGGTCACAAGCTGTCAGCTCCATGTGGCTGAAAGCCCCAAGCCCCCGTTAAATTAAATTAACCCCCATTTTTAGTGCGTAAGGGGGGTCACACTGAGAGGCTTGCTGTGTGAAAGGGGTCACCAATACAATCTGTTGCTCTCATATTAAACTGACATACGTGGTCAGTGAAGCAAAGTGATCTATCAAGGCAATGAGGGAGAGGGAAGCATTTAAGTACCAATCCATCAGTGGCAGTGCACAGTAGATGGCAATAGTGATTTACCAGTCCATTTGTGCATTAGTCTTGCATCAGGGAATTCTGGAATCTCCATGGATTCCAAGTTTCTGGGGAAGATTGATAGTCCACGTATCTTCTGGGCAACAGGGTAGGAAAGTTCTGACCTCTGCCTGGAGGAGATGAGGCTGGACTAGGTAGGAGTGAAGTTGTTATGTCCTCTGCATCATCACTAGATTGAAGATAGAGTTCCATTTGTGATAATTCATGGTAGAAGAAAGTGCAGATGGGAGCACAGAATTTCTCACAATAAATTGTAAGTGTGTTTTAATGTCTTTGTTCTGCCCACAGTAAGCATCACAAATTTGTGAGAAGACACATGCATTTATAGAGAAGCAATAAGGGTTTTTTCAGCTGTTTTACAGATAGCAGAAGTACTGGAAATCATGGTGTCCATAAACAATTTAGTTCTCGTACATAATCTTCTTGTGCTGGAAAATTTCTGTTCTCCTGATAAACTAATCCTCCGTGAATGTAATGTCCTAATTATTCCTGACATCATCCTATGATTTTGGGTGAATAAGAAGCAGAAACAGAAACTTAGTAAATGCCAAACAAGTGAAAAGATACAGAAATTCATGATACAGAAGGAGAAATATTTCTTAATAAATTGTCAGAAGCTCTTTGAATAACCTTAAGGCTGTAAAACAAATTAACAAGTACGGCAATTCAAAGTTAGGTTGAACCTCTCTTTGACTCCCTGACATTGTCCTTTGCTTGCTATCTTGTGCCTGTTAACCTGCTGTCTCTGAAAGGAATTTGTGATATTACATACCAATTTCAGTTCTCAGTTACATCCCTGCAACTCCAGTGACATCATGTGTATAGGGTTGCATGGGTGTAACTGAAAGGAGAACTTGAATCAGTCTGAGCTACACCCTGTGGTAGAATTCAGCTGCCGCAACAAAAAGGCCAAATTTCAATCTGACTTCTCATCATTAGGGTTCATGGGAATCCTTGAACTACCAAAGGCTCAGCCCTGACAAGCCATGGCATAATTCCCACAACACTCATACAGGGTGAATAATAAGTATAATAAGCAGGATTTAAATGCTTTATTTTTAAACAAAAAGTACAATTCAAATGCAATACAAGGAGTGATATGTAAAAAGCATTGGCCTAACTCTGCTTCTGTTGAAGTCACAGGTTAAACTCCTACTGACTGAATCCAACAATGAGCACTTTTGAAAATCCCATCTACATTATTCAGACTTTGCTTGATTTTTTTAAGTACCATTGAAATCAATATTACAAGTCAATACTGAAGAAAATTTGTTCTGTAATTTTAAAGTTATAATGTAGAATGTCAGTAAGATGAAACTTTTCACATAGTTTTTTTCCCCTAAAACGTTTGAAAAAACTAGGGGGCTGTCAAACCATTTGTTTGACTCAGTCATACACCTGTTTCAGAAGCTACAGAATTCAGGAAGCCTAGAAGTTTAGGTTTACTGAGAAGGAAAGATGGCCTTTTATTTAAGGAAGGGAACTAGAAGTTATGTAAGCATTTGCAATGGCCTTAGATATTGACATCATCACTGGAGTCGAAGGCAGCAGCCAACTGATGAGCAACAGGATGTTGCATGCATGTTGTGGGGGCGGTTTTGAACAATGACAGTAGGGCAAAACAATGAGGCAATGGTAGGAATGCCAGTCCATTATCTATCCCAATTCTAGGACAGAGATAGGAGTATTTGTCTGGGGCCTGCAGTTTTAATTCACATAGGGGAAGAGCGCTTCAAGGTTGAGTATAGACTGGAGCAGCCCTTGTGTTGGCCCTTATCCCTTGTATCAGGGAAAGGTGGATGAAGGGGTTATGTCAGAACTTGACTCATTATGTATTACATTAAGTGATGATGGTTTGGCTGGGGATGGGGGACTGAGGCAATCCCTGCTCATATGTGATAACCATGGTGGGGTATTAGTGATACTACACTGGATCTATTCTACTGCCAGGTTGATGCCTCACTAACCCGGTCTTCTTCCCCAGTTCTGTGAAAGCAGCTAATTGTTCCATACAAGTTCCTGCCTACGCTTAAAGCATATGTTTCATTCCCTTGTAGTGTGTAAAAATATACTTTCAAATGCATACTAATTTTAAAATTTTGTATTATGTACTATAATGTTTTGGGGATCACCCAGAAGTAATAAGGGTGTCACCACATGCCTTGTAACTTTGGGTGTCTTAATGCTATGCTGCTATAGTTCAGTGATCTGACACCAGGAGCCAGCCTACAAGCATAAGGTCCCATCCTTGCTTCCACCAGCCTAGTTACTTCTTGAAGGGTGACCTCAACAATCGCCTCTAGTCCTAATCCTCCAAATCCATCTCCTGAGTTCTTAACTACCAGACACTCAGACTTCCCCTCTGGTTTATCACCCCCACAGGCATGAAACGTGCCACCAGTTATCAGTTCATTTTGGCACACACTCCACACGGTCTGCACAACAAAGATATGCTTACGGTAAAAATAAATTTTATTTAATAGAAAAATCATAGATTCAAAGATGAAATAGTAAGGAAAATTCTCCTCTCTAAGGCCTTGTCTACACTGCAGAGTTTTGTCAGCAAAATAAAATCACCTCGACGAGAGACATGGGGCTTTTTACGCAAAAGTTTTGTCGACTAAGTGCCAGTGTAGATACTGCCGTTTGTTATGCTGACGTAACTGGCCTCCCCCAGTATCCCACAATGCCTGCCATGATCCCTCTGCTCACTGTTTTGAACTTGGCTGCCCCAGGGCCGGTGCAAGGAAGTTTCGCGCCCTAGGCGCAAAACTTCCACCTTGCGCCCCCTCCCAGCCCTGTGGCAGCTCCTCCCCCCCCCCCCCCGCGGCAGCTCCCCCTCCTCCCCTAAGGCGCCCCCCCCCCGTGGGGAGCCGTGCGGCAGCTCCCCACCCCAGCTCACCTCTGCTCCACCTCCTACCCAAGCACGCCACCCCCGTTCTAATTCTCCTCCCCTCCCAGGCTTGTGGCGCCAAACAGCTGATTGGTGCCGCAAGCCTGGGAAGCAAGAGAAGTGGAGCAGCGACGGCGTGTTCGGGGAGGGGGCATAGCAGAGGTGAGCTGGGGTGGGGAGCCCTGCGGCAGCTCCCCCCCCACACCCTGAGGCACCCCCGCGGCAGGTCCCCGCCCCCCCAGCCCGGGGAGCCATGTGGCACCTCCCCACCCCAGCTTACCTCTGCTCCGCCTCCTCCCTGAGCATGCCGCCCCCGCTCTAATTCTCTTCCCAGGCTTGCGGCGCCAAACAGCTGATTGACGCTGCAAGCCTGGGAGGCAGGAGAAGTGGAGCGGTGACAACGCGCTCGGGGAGGAACGCTGTAAAAAAAAATTGGGGGCACCGCTTTTTGGTGCCCCCAAATCTTGGCACCCTAGGCAACCGCCTAGTTCGTCTTAATGATAGCACCAGCCCTGGGCTGCCCTGCAGGCATGCACCCCTCCCCTTTTAAAGCTCCAGCAAGATTTGACATTCCTCAGCCTGGAGAGCTCACAGAGCTGCTCAGGATGCCCTGGTAGCTGAGGAGGCTGTGGGAGAACTTGGAGGGACTCACAGAACCATAGACAGGCAGGCAGAGCGGGCTGCTGCTCCAGGGGTAAAGGGGGAGAGATTGTTGTGTTGGTGCAGAGCTGGGGGCTGATGTGAAGGGTGTGCCCCTCCCCCAGGATTGGTTATTCAGCATGATGAACTTAAAGAGATATCATGCTGATAGGGTTGCCAATTTCCTAATAGCACAAAACCGAACACCCCTGTCCTACCCCATGCCCCACCCCTTCCCCGAGGCCCCACCCATGCTCGCCCCTTCTCTGAGGCCATGCCCACCACTCGTTCCATCCCCTCTCCCTCCGTTGCTCACTCTCCCCCAGCCTCACTCACTTTCACCACGCTGGGGTTGGAGTGCAGGGGGGGGCATGAGGGCTCTGGCAGGGAGTGTGGGCTATGGGTTGAGGCTGGGTATGAGGCGTTTGGGGTGTAGGAGGGGGATCCAGGCTGGGGCAGAGGGTTGGGGTGCAAGGGAGGTGGGAGGGCTCCATCTGGGGGTGTGGGCTCTGGGAGAGTTCTCTGGGATGGGACTAATGGGTTTGGAGGGCGGGAGGAGGATCAGGGCTAAGGCTGGTGCAGGGGGTTGGGGCCTGGGAGGGGGTCAGGGGTGCATGCTCCCGGCGGCGCTTACCTCAAGCAGCTCCCGGAAGCAGCAGCATGTCCCAACTCCAGTTCCTATGCGGAGGCACGGCCAGGCGACTCTACATGCTGCTCTGTCTGCAGGTGCCACCCCCTCAACTCCCGTTGGCCGCGGTGTAGGCTTGTTCTTCTCACAACTATGCTCTTATATACAGATTCCCCTAAGCTGTGAATATGGACCACCAAATACAGGAATAGGTTGTTCCTGTAGCTCTGGAGCAGTCTGTGAGGGAGAATACGGAGCAAGCAGGGAATGAATGAGAAGGGTTGGTTCAGACCAAAAGACCTTTACATTGGCAATTAAAACATTAAACTTAGAGCTTCCACCAACACACTCTGCAATACCACCAAAACTAATTATTTGCAATCCCTAAATAAATGCTATAAAAAAGTGAACAGCATTATTTTGAGCTCAATGATAATTCCACTCCTAATTTTAGTTCTGCACCATTACTGCCCTCTGTTAAAGCCACTCTTCTAAAGCTTCCATCTCAGAAGAGAAATTTTCAATTGCCTTTTTTGGCTACCAGTGCAAAGTCATGTTTAATTAATCTGTGTCAATGTTTGTGTTCAAGCCAGCATTGCAAATGCAGGCACTTAAATTGTACCTATAGAAATGCACACAGACCCACCACATGCAACCCACATTAACATGCACAAAATGTGTAATAGCACACTGAACTAGGTGTTTAATCATCCAGCTAAGTTTTGCACATGTAAAGCCATTCATTATTAATTATTATTATTATTATTATACAGTTTATGTACTCAGACATCTCCCACTTATGAAGGGTTGTGGAGGGGGATAAAACATCCATCAGATCTGTATACACACTGTTTTTTCTTAATAAATTTCAGCTATCATCAACTGCCCCTCTTCAGGGCCATGATTAGTTAGCTAATTTCTTGGCTGTGTCACAGTAGAAGTGTGTCATGCTGAGAGTAAGGTAGAGACTATAAGGATTAGGTCAGAGAAGGTGTTCCCTGTGTCAGAGTTAACATGGAAGAAAACAAATCGTAGGCATTAAAAGTCAGGACCTCTGTATGAGTGTGCCAGGCTTGAATGATCGGTCTACCCATTTCTCTACAGTTTTTCTCAAAAACTACCACTTTCTCCTGGGCAGCCACAAGATGAATATTAAGTTGTCAGGCGACAGTTTACTCAAGCCAGAGAAAAGAGTCACAGGCAAAGCTATGAAGAGATGTGGAGACAGTATCACTGAACTAAGGGCTCTATCCTAACCTTCGATACAAAGGTGACCATTGCTTCCTATCTTGTAGAAACAGTGAATGTTCTTGAACAAGTATGTGCAGTAACTAATATGTGGTGTTGCATACCTGCATACCTTCAACCATACATCTTACACATTTTAGCCCCCAACTCAATAAATGACAGCTATCGTTCTACCAGATTACGTTCTGAGAATTCTGCTAACCAATTTAGAAATATAGCCTATTAGAGTAAAACTCTCCTGGTGACTTCATTATTTTTGAACTAATAAATTTAGGCAGATACCAGCCTAAAACTACACTTCAGCATGTTTTACCATGTTATTACTACAATACCTAGAATTTGAATCTAGTGTTCCTGTAGTCATGACAGATTTACTGTAGTTTTCACTTAATAAACTAAACTTGTATGATAACATCTGTATAGTTGCTAGAATTTTACTGCATTAACTGTAATTTAACCATAGCTTTATGATTAAAAATATATGGGTTTGAGCCAGTGTTTTATTAGGTTGCATTGCTTGAATGTGCTCTCCATAGCAAAGTAGTCAGAGCTATGTCTAGTCCAGCGCCTGGAACTGTAACACGAACAGGAAATACTACATTCAGTTACAACCACACAGGGCAGAGAGCCAGCAGCTTGTCTGTTCGCTCTTTCTCTAGAGTCCAGTCCACTGAAAGGTGAATCTGCTTATCTTACATATGGTCCAGACAGCCACAATGATGCTTAGTATGCAGGCTTTGCTCCCAAAAAACAGAAAAAGGTTTAGAGTCTGGAGCTGCCTTGGCTAATTTTCAAGTTTCGTAGAGTTGCATCATCTTAAAGAAACTCTGCAGCAGAATATGAAGTATTAAAAGCTGCGTATAAAGAGTCCCATCTGCCAAAAACAAAAATATACAGATTTGGAGCAGACATTTTAGATCATCAAAACCAGATGTTTCTTTTCACTCTTCAGGCCTGTTCACCATTCCACCTGCATCTCATGCTGAGGGAGTTATTCATTTATATGGATATCTCTTCAATGGCTTCAGGGGTGTATTCTGTCTTTCCAGTACATGTATTATGATGTGCAGCTATATAACTGTATGTAATGGGTGGTTCAGTCATGCTACATTTCACTACCAATTTCACATACAGGCATTAGGTGACAGCTACTGTTTGCCTAGTAAGGGAAAAGTAGAAATACATCTGTGCAATTGAAATGAGCCCTTATGCTGTTGCTCCCTATGTCTTGCATGCCAGAGGAAAACAAGAGCACTCTCTCAGGATGTTTTCAGGGCCAAGTGAAATCCCATTAGGAATTGCTACATGACTCAGTTCTTTGTGGTCACACAAACACATTGAGATCCTTTTCCTGTCCTTCAGCAGGGGATGCTTATGCTACAGCTGCTTTGGTGAATCCAGGCAATTGAAACAGGCCAACCAGGGGAGAGGTCATGTCGTGTGGTTAAAGCACAGAACTGTGAGTCAGGAAAGATGGTCTGGCAGTTAGGGCACTAACCTGAGACTTTGGTTCAATTCCCAGCTCTGCAACAGCCTTAATGTGTGATATATTGGACAAGTCATGGTGTCTCTGTGCATCAGTTTCCCTACCTGAAAAACGGAGATAATAAAGCTTGGGATGAAGGAGGTTCAATTCACACAGAGACAACAAGGAATGGACTTGTAACTCAGACCTTGAACCTTTCCTCCTTGACAGTTTGCTGTGTGGAGTAACAGTTTCAGTCCTGCTGTATCCTTTGTGGGATCTAGTATGTCTATTAGATCTCTGCAGTCATGGTTCCCAGTGCTTTTCCCCACTATCCTATGCAGGACTGGTAAAGAGGCCTTCTTTGCCGTGTACCGGAGTAGCAAGGTCATACCTTAGATGGATGACTTAAATGGTAACTGCAAACCAGCCACATACCTTCTGCCACCAGAGCCCAGTAGCCTTGATTGTAATCTGTAAAAGTGAGGGACACCTTAACTTAAAGTGAATGTGGCCCTTTCTTTAGTCACATATAATTTGGTTTATAACAGAATAACAGTTTTCATTGTGTATCTATTAATTCTTACACATCAGACTGCAATATTTATTAACTATAAGTATGGTGTTGTGTGGATTTTCCCTTCACTGTTGGCAATTTGTTCAATGTGAGAGGAGATATACAAATACTATGGGGATGGTCAGAATAGACCTAACGGAGATAAAACACCAACGTCAAACTGACAGTGAGCTCTTTGATGAATATTCATCTGGAGAAGAAAGCTACTACATTTTTATTAAGACTGCAAAGGGAAAATAGTTTAAAATATGAGTGGAATTATGAGCCAGATAAACTAGTTTAATCTACAAGTGGAGAATGCAATAAATCTCAAAGAGCTGTTAATGATTCATGAGAATGTATTTTTATAAAAGTTGAGAAACCTTAATTTAAAGTGTTAATTATGCCTATTTCTGCCTTCAGACAGATGTGTGCGAAGTCAGTGGTAGGGGCATATGTGTATCTGAGAGCAGAGTTTAAAACCAAATTAATCTCTTGTGAAATTGCTAGAGTTATATCAGGAATGATTATGTATATAGTACTAAAAATGTGCTTGGTATATTGGTATTAATTTAACCCAGTATAACCTGTGGACCTAGTACCTCCTGTATATAAGTGAGTACAACTCAGTGGAGTCGTCTATTTATGAAATGGGCAAATTTGACACACTGTGTAAAATTTCTCCTCCTGGTACCTCCAGTAAGTCAGGGCACTTACACTATAGTCGATTTGGACTGCAACTGTTTACTAGTCTAGGCCAACAGTTTAAAATGTGGATGGCACTGTTTAAGGCAGCTGCACCTGCATTTCCACTCAGTGGTACACCAAGGGCACCACCTCTCCGGCTTCCAGCTCCCCAGCCATTGCCTTTCTTGGATGGAACCCATGTCTCACTCTCTTCTAACTGGGGTATTTCCATGCTGCACAGTTCCCTGCCTTCACTATGTCATTCTCAGTAGAGACAGGCTGCCCACAACATCTGCTCGCTTTCTTTTCAGAGATTGATCAGAGTCATCATCAACAATTATAGGTACCACACAGATCTTTTTATGCAAGCCTATTTTATTCTTAAGGTAAAAGCACTGCCTTAAAAACAATAAAGAACCTACATATGCTAATAAGCTTACCAGAGATCACCGTAAACCTAATGTGGGCTCTGGCAGGAGCAGTCTATCAACACCCCACCCAAAGGGCTTCCTTGTGGTTTCAAGTTCATCACAGCTTCAGCTCAGAACAAGCACCCAGTCTTATAGGGCCTCAGGAGCCCCAGTTCTTCCAAACATTCCCTAAAGTCTGGGGCCCTCTGTGATACAAGGGTCCTCTTTGTTTTCTAGACCACAAAGCAGAACCTGAGCCCGTTTAAAACCAGGCTATTTATCCAAAAATCCTATCTCTGTCTGTTGGTCCCTGAAGAATCTAGTCTGAACTAGTATATATGAACCTCTCCTGTGGGTTGGCTTCAAAGGGGTTGATAACCAGAGGAATTACATTAGCATCCCCCGCCTACTAAAGGAGTTACATACAATTACATAACAAATACACAACTGCATTTTTAATAGACTGTACTCCAAGGGTACTAAACCTAATTCAATAAGGTTTAACTTAATTCAATAAAGTTAATCTTAATTCCATAAGGTTTGTCCATGATATGGCAGGATATTGTCAGTCTGCCACAATGGGTACCTAAAGTTAGACACTCAAATCCATATTAGAGCATCTATTAGTATTTTTGTAGCTACTTGTATTACTGTAGCACCTAGGAGCCCCCGTCATGGACCAGATCCCATTGTGCTAGGTGCTGTACAAACTCAGAACAAAAAGACAGTCCCTGCCCCAAAAAGTTGCCAATCTACATATATGAAAAGAGACAACAGATGACCATAGACAGGCCAACAAGAGAGTACAAGGAAATAGTGAGACAGTATTGGTCAGTATGATAGGCAGTAGTCTCAGCACACCAGCAGCCTAACTATTGTCAATTTTTTTGTAGGCTTCATACCAAAGGAGGCTTTGAAGGAGATTTTTGAAGGGTGACAATGAATTAATTTGGAGGATGTATATAAGGAGTTCCACCCAATCCTGAGGGACAGCATGTGAGAAAACATGGAAGTGCTTGTTTGAAAAGTTGACAAAGGGGTAATGGAGGCTGACCTGAGCCAGTCAGAGGTGGGAGTGAACTTTTCGACACTGAATGAGAGATGGTGAGTAGGATGGGGATAGGTAGGGTGACCAGATAGCAAGTTTGAAAAATCAGGACAGGGTGTGTGTGTGTGGGGGGGGGGGGGGGAGGAGAGGGGGCAGTAGGTGCCTATATCAGACAAACTCTGAATATTGGGACTGTCCTTATAAAATCAAGACATCTGGTCACCGTAGGGATAGGTCATGAAAGGTCTTGAAAATGAAGACCAGTAGCTTGTGGTTTATATGATAGAGAAGTGGGAGCCGGGGGAGTAATGCAAAGAGAGGGACGAAATGGTCAAAGGAACAAACTAGGAAAATGATCTTTGCAGCAGAATTCTGAATGGCTATCAGTGGGGCAAGACTGCATTTGTCAAGACCAGAGAAAAGGAAGTTTGTAGCAATCAAAACATGAGATGATGAGAACCTGGCTGAGTTTTAGCTAAGTGAATGGATAGGAAAGGCCATATCTTAGAGATGTTATGGAGGAAGAATCTGCAAGGCTTAGATATAGCCTGGAAATGAAGACTAGAGAGAAGTCTGAGTTGAAGATGACATCTATATTAGGGGTCTGAATGACAGGGAGGATCATAGATTCATAGATTCCAAAGCCAGAGGGGCCATTGTAATCATCCAGTCTGACCTCCTGTCAAAGGTGAAAGTGGGCCTATAGTGGACTGAACACCCGCTCCAGCCCTGAAGGGGTTGGAAAAGCCCTGCAGAGGGCTGGGGCTGTGGAAGGGAGCAAAAGCCCGGCTGATTGGAGGAAGTGGCTGCAGCTGGGGCCACGCCCCAACCAAATCAACCGGGCCTTATAAGAAGGCCAGGGCAACCAGAAACTAAAGAGTCTTCTTCTGTCTGTAGCAGGAGAAGGGCCTGGCTGCTGGAAGCTAGAGACAGGGTACCTGAGTGGAGCAGGGCTGGGGAAAGGCAGAGGAGCTGGGGAGCTCCAGTCTGGAAAGCCCCAGGCTGCAGCCTAGCATTAGGCCATCAGGTACTGGGGGTTGCAGAGGGCAGCCCAGGGGTAGGCAAAGGCAGCAGGTCCAAACCCAAACTTGCCTGTGATGAATGGCGTATACTGCAGTCTGCCCCAGGGAGTGGGGCTAGATGGTGACTGGCAGTAGCCTTACACTGAGGCAAGGTGGGGTTAGTGGGTGGGGGTTCCCCTGGGTGGGGAGGCCCTGAGATTGGGGGTTACTGCCAGAAGGGCCCCACCCTGGAGAAAGGGGCACTGGGATCCTGGGAGGAACATGGAGCCAGTGGCAAGGTGGACCACCAGCCTGCAGGGGGGGCTCCAGGATGCTGGAAGAGCTAATTCCCAGAAAAGCCCAGCAGGAGGCGCTGCAGGCGTGAGTCCCCACCACTACAGGGCCAGTACGGCATACCACTAAGAAGTGGCTATCGGTACCTGGCCATATACAGCCAATGTTAAAAGGCTGCCATGGCAGCGCTTTAACAACACTGCCCCTTTTGTGCCCCCCCCTCCCCTGGGCCACTGACAGTGGGGGGGGCAAAAGGGGTAGCTGCCCTGGGGCCCAATGATTTAAAAGGGCCTGGTGCTCCCGGCCACTACCACAGCAGTGGCTAGAATCCCGGGCCATAGGTGCCAACTTCCCCTCTTCCCGGTGGGTGCTCAACCCCATCCTTGCCCCTGGCCCCACCCCTGGACCACCCTCGGCCTGCCTCCATTCCAGCCTCTTCCCCAAAGTTCCCGCCTCTTCTCTGCCTCCTCCCTTGAGAGTGCTGCATCCCCCGCTCCTCCCCCTCTCTCCTGGAAAGTCCTAAGCGCCACCAAACAGGTGTTAGGTGGCGGGGTGGCAGGAAGCACTGGTAGGGAGGGTGAGTGCTCGGGGGGGAGGGGGAAGAAGGAGGTGAGGACAGGGGAGCTTGGCTGCTGGTGGGTGCAGAGCACCCACTAATTTTTTTCCCTGGGTGCTCCAGCCCCGGAGCACCCATGGAGTCAGCGCTTATGCCCTGGGCTGGGCCCTATAAATCGCTGCCAGAGCCCCAGGCCTGCCCCTTCCACCTGAGGCTCTGCCCCTTCCAGGGCCTGGAGTAGGGCCCCCGTACCGTTAAATCTTTTATGTTATTTTCACCCCTGTCTCCTGTACAACACAGGCCATAGAACATCCCAAAAATAATTCCTGGAGCAGATCTGTTAGAGACACATCCAATCTTGATTTAAAAACTGGCAGTGATGGAGAATCTACTACAACCCGTGGTAAATTGTTCCAATGGTTACTTACTTTCACCATTAAAAATTGTCACCCCTTGGACAAAGACAGGTCTGGAGTAAAGAGGCAGATGTGTGAATTGTCCACAAAGAGAGGTGAGGAATTTGTTTATATTACATTACCCAGAGATAAGGTATAGAAGGAGAAAAGACAGGGACCAACAACATAGCCCTGTGGAACCCCCCCATAGAAAACTGGAGGGCTGATGAAGATAATCTTCCAAAGAATATCCTGAAAGAGCCATTAGAGAGGTAGGAGGAAAACCAGGATAGAACAGAGTCACAGAAGCCATGGGAAGATAAGATTTCAAAAAGATCATGGTTGATTATGTCAAAGGTGGCTGGCAGGTGAATGAGGATGAGGCTGGAGTACTGGTCCTGAGATTTGGCTAAAAAGAGCTCATTAGAGACTTTGGTGAGAGCAAATGAGTGCAAGAAGTGGTAGTCAGATTGGAGAAGGTCTAGAATGGCAGGGGAGGAAAGGAACTCCAGACAGTGATGGTAAACAGTGCATTCAATGAACTTAGAGATGAAAGGTGGAAGAGAGAAAGGGTGGTAGCTGGAAAGGCAAGTGGGGTCAGAGCAGTTTACTTGGACTGATTTTTTTTTTTAAAGGCCCTGGGCACCTAGACTTCCCATTGATTTCAGTGGAATCAGCACCTCTGAAGATTGGTTCATTCATTTAGGTATCTAGGTATGGATTTAGGTGCTTAGATTCAGGCATTCATGTTTGAAAATGTTGGCCCTAGTATCATAGAATCATAGAATATCAGGGTTGGAAGGGACCTCAAGAGGTCATCTAGTCCAACCCCCTGCTCAAAGCAGGACCAATTCCCAGCTAAATCATCCCAGCCAGGGCTTTGTCAAGCCGGGCCTTAAAAACCTCCAAGGAAGGAGACTCCACCACCTCCCTAGGTAACGCATTCCAGTGTTTCACCACCCTCCTAGTGAAATAGTTTTTCCTGATATCCAACCTGGACCTCCCCCACTGCAACTTGAGACTATTGCTCCTTGTTCTTTGCTTTGGAACCCCCCTTCAGGTAGTTGAAGGCTGCTATCAAATCTCCCCTCATTCTTCTCTTCTGGAGACTAAACAATCCCAGTTCCCTCAGCCTCTCCTCATAAGTCATGTGCTCCAGACCCCTAATCATTTTTGTTGCCCTCCGCTGGACTCTTTCCAATTTTTCCACATCCTTCTTGTAGTGTGGGGCCCAAAACTGGACACAGTATTCCAGATGAGGCCTCACCAATGTCGAATAAAGGGGAACGATCACGTTCCTCGATCTGCTGGCAATGCCCCTACTTATACAGCCCAAAATGCCGTTAGCCTTCTTGGCAACAAGAGCACACTGTTGACTCATATCCAGCTTCTCGTCCACTGTGACCCCTAGGTCCTTTTCTGCAGAACTGCTACCTAGCCATTCGGTCCCTAGTCTGTAGCAGTGCATGGGATTCTTCCGTCCTAAGTGCAGGACTCTGCACTTGTCCTTGTTGAACCTCATCAGGGTTTTTTCGGCCCAATCCTCTAATTTGTCTAGGTCCCTCTGTATCCGATCCCTACCCTCTAGTGTATCTACCACGCCTCCTAGTTTAGTGTCATCTGCAAACTTGCTGAGAGTGCAGTCCACACCATCCTCCAGATCATTAATAGAGATATTAAACAAAACCGGCCCCAGGACCGACCCTTGGGGCACTCCGCTTGAAACCTTTCATCTAGGTTTTCTTCCAAAGTGAATCTTTATTTTGTGTGGCCAAATAAATCATAAACAAATGGTAATTATCATTCCAGCTTCAGCTCAGCACCACATTGTGCCATCAGACATACTATTTGGAGAGATGCTGCCAGTAGTAGCTTTATTATTAGGCTCCTATTGACCGGTCTACAGCAAAGGTTTGCCCTAAAAGTTGGTATGTCCCCTACTGCAGTTAAAATTTTGTCAATGTTTCCCTTAGAAACACTGATTGTTTCCATTGTGTGCTGATACAACTTATTTGTCCTTGTTGTTTTAAGCCAAATTGGATGTCAGGTCATTCACCCATGCTTAGGATTTCAAAAGAAGTTTGTGGTTTTCAGATGGTTGTGTGTCACAAACATTCCAAAAAACAAACATTTTGGGTTGCATGTGTTTAGATCACAAACCAGATTAAGGATTGTTAGAGAAGCTGCCAATCAGCCCTGGGTGAATCCCTCATACCTGCTTTCACCCTTGTACACCAAGTACAGGGGCCTGAGGAGCATAAAGGAGCTCTAAAAGGTCGCTTTCTGCTGGCACTGGAGAGGACAGCAGTGAGACTGCCTTTCAAGGATCACCTCAAAAATCCTGGTGTAGTAGGCATGGCATGGGATGTGCTGGTGGTGGAAGAGATGTGTTGGGGCAGGGCGGCAGCATGCAGTACTGCAGAGAGCAGGCTGAGGAGGCTGTCCTACCTTAGACAGGCCCCCAGAACTGCCTACGTTACACCAGAGGCCACTCCAGCACCCGGAGCAGAACAGTGGCAGAAGGATTTTAAAAAATGGTTGAAAGGCACTGTTACTTCCCTATCTCCTCAGGCTATGAGTTCTGTGCTGCATCTCTTAGGGCTTGTCTTCACTGCTGAGCTAACTAGGGTTCCGTTTCCCTTGGAGAATCTAACTCCCATTGACTTCAGTAGGGCAAGTATTTCATCCATACACTTTTGTACTCCTTCCCTCCTCCCTTTTTGAATGTTTCAAAGTAAAATGACTTGACTTTGTGGTAACAAGAAGCTCAGGTCTATACATGTTCACCCCACCCAATGTCAAAACTGCCTCTCACAACTAGACAGAGCAAGAGAGAAAAGTAGTAATTGTTAAATTTCCTGGATAGATTTTATTTCTGACATTCTGAGAAGCAACTCAATCCTCACACTTTAAAATGACCAAATTTCATTAGTCATATTAGGGCTTCATGATTTAAAGAGGATAATCATAATTTGTGTTTATGGATATTGGTGAAGTCATTTGGTATATTAGTAATAAATGTTTAACAAGTCAAGCTTTTCAAATAATCTTGTGTGTTCTCTCTAGGAGGGTTTCAGTTTGTGCTGCCACTGTACCTTAAAGAGAAACTGAATGAATCACTCACAACAGAGATCCTACATTTTTCCTAGCTTATGACCCATTTGAGAACCTGAATACTTTCTATATTATGCTCAGTGACTGAATTTTATTTCTTTTCTTGCTGGAGCTTCCCACATATGAAGCTTAACATTGCTCAATAGAAAGAAAATTGAATTTCTATTAAAATAAGGTTCTTTTAAGGACAGTGGTCACCATAATAAGTCAACATTTACCTACAGTTATCACACAGTGTTGTCTGAAATAGTTCCATGTATATGGAAAAATAAGTTATCTGAGATTTCACTGTGAAATGGAAATTGTTGACAAACATGGAAACTTTAATAGAGTTTGTCCAGTGATCATGTCATTGTGATGTTGTATGAAACATTTAAAATTGGGTTAGAATTATTTTGTTGAGTTATCCTCAAAAATAACTTTAGAGAGGAAACGGGGAAGGGGGGGGACACCCTTTCTCCAAAACAAGCTGAGATTCCATTACAGAATTAGTCTGTTGACATAGTCTAATACCTTGATGTCATTCCTGGTATTAGCTGTAGTGATAATGAAAACCAAAGTGGTGGTGGTGCTCATTGGTTTGAGTTACAACCAGGGGGCAAAATACTCAGGTCAATGGATTCTGCAAGGGTACAGGGAGTGGCAGTAGTTTCATGTTCAGTGTTTGCTAGCAAAATATTTTGCTCTTAAATTAGCCTGCTCCTCCTGTTCCATTCATCCAGAAATGTCCCTATATATATTGTTGATGAGATCAGAGCTACAGCCAGGATGATGAATTTTTATACCATGAATGGTGGTGATATCCAGGATGCTTATCTGTACCTTTTGAGGCCTCCTTCTGGACATTCCAAAACAACCCCATTCAAGTTCTTTCCTTTGCCAGCTTCACACTATATGCAGTCTTACCTTGGATGATCTGATGGTAAGGGGATATTTGTTGGTACCTATAAGGATCCCTCCCATTTCTTCGGAGTAGGCTTACAGAGGCAGGATCCTCAGTGGCAGTTCTTTTGGGGGCCTCTGCCTCTGCTGGTAGAGATTAACCCGATGCGGGGTAGGGGGGCTGCACTATCTCTGCTGAGCCCCATTGATATTTCTTTTAAATTGTGCCCTGTTTTAAGTCTTCAGCTTTATAACTAAAGCAGAAGTTTGCAGAATGTACCTTGAAAGCTGCAAATCATGGAAGATTTGGACGCAGCCTTCAAGATGACTTCAGTGGGACTACTCACATGCTTACTTTAATTATGTGCACATGTGCTTAGCTGGGTCTGAGGTAGAGTGCGTGCAGGATTGATCCCCAAGAATCATTCCAAGGCGCAAATCAATGAGGCAACCACAGCAGGCAGAGAAACTGAAAGAGCAGCATCAGGGCTCAGAAGAAAGGGTGCCAGCCTTCTTTGGTCCCCACTTCCAAGATAAACAGGGCTGTGGGAGATGACAGGATCTAAGCTCAAAGGGCTGTAGGCAGCACACTCTGGGCCTCATTCTAAACAGGAAAGAAGCATGGATCTAAATTTTCAAAAGTGCCCACTGATTTTTGGATGCCCAACTTCAGACACCTAAGAGTATGTCTATACTACCTGCTGGATCGGCGGGCAGCGATAGATCCAGCGGGGTCGATTTATTGCATCTAGTTTAGACACGATAAATCGACCCCCAAGCGCTCTCCCGTCGACTCCGGGACTCCACCAGGGTGAGAGGCACATGCAGAGTTGATGGGAGAGCGTCTGCAGTCGACTCACCACAGTGAAGACACCGTGGTGAGTAAATCTAAGTATGTCGACTTCAGCTACGTTATTCACGTAGCTGAAGCTGTGTAACTTAGATCGATTCCCCACCACCACAAATGTAGACCAGGCTTAAGTGTCTCCCTTTGGACATCTCAAAACTGACTCGCCCATAGTGGACACGTGGTAGGCCTTTAGATTCTGAATTATTTGCAGTGTTGTTTTTAATCTGATTAAGAAAGAGCCAAGCTTCATTTCAATATTTTGCCTATTTAGTTAATAACTAATCCCCAGTTAATAACTTTGTCATATGAACCTATAAATAATATTTTACAATGCATCTTTTTCAGATATTTCTGATGTCAATAGTGTAGTGGTTCCCAAACTGGAGTTCATGAACCCTTGGGGTTTGCAAAATGTAGCGGGGTTCTCAGAATGGTGGACAGAGCCGTCCCTAGGAACCCCAGTCGAGGTGGGGGGTGTGCAGCAACTGGGACCCAGGAGTGCGGGGCTGCAGCTGGAGTCCCGGAGCCAGTGAGATGGGCAGCTCAAGCCCTGTGGAGCGTGGGGCCGGCAGCCGGGATCCCGGGAGTGCAGGCAGCAGCTAGGACCCTGTCCCTGGCAGAGAGGGGAAGTTGGGTGGCATGAGGGGCAGAGTGGGATGGGGAGCCGTGCTGTACCTGGGGGGTCATCCAGACTAATTTGTCCCTGGTCCCACATCCCCCTCATGGCAGAAGAAAAAGTGTTAGCATGCCAAATCAGCTAGAACCAAGGTCATTGTAGCCAATGTGATGATAACGACCCTCAGTTAGTCCATTCTCTGTAGTGTGCCGTTTTGCTCCAATGAGACGTGAGTGAATCTTTTCATTTACTAGTTTGTTCATTTGTTAGTGTTCTCAGTGTGTTGTTTTTATTTGAACTGCTATACACCCAATATGGACAATTGGCTGAAAATGGAAAGTACAAAGACACGAGAAAACAAATGTTCGACATCAGCTAGTGTTTCATCAAGTCTAAAGTGTGGAAAATTTAAGTCAATGATCATGATGGTCCTGGAAAGTCGCTTATGAAGAAAAGAAAATATGACTACGATTATATAAAATATGGCTTTACATGCATTGGTGATCAAGAGTGTCCAAAACCACAGTGCGCAATTGTGGTGATGTTCTAGCAAACAGCAGCCTCAAACCTTCTCTACTTTGGCCCCACTTAGAAACTAGGCACCCAGCACAACTCGACAAGCATGTTGATTTTTTTTTTTCAAGCAAAAATTAGCCAAGTGGAAAAGTGACATTACCAGTTTTGTATCTACAGCAAGTACTGATAACGAACATAAACTTGAAATGTCGTACCAAGTAGCAAAAGCCTCAGAAGCCCATACCATAGCAGAGAGCTTGATTGGTCCATGTATAAAAGACCTAGTTCATAGTCTAGACATAATTCATTGCATGCTCGGAGAAAAGGCTGCAAAAAGGATTGACGTAGTACCTTTGTCCAATAATACAATTTCCCTGGAAATATTTATTTAGGAGGAGTTCGCAAGATTTGATATTTTCATGAAAGGGGTTCGCGGGTTGTTAGTTTGGGAACCACTGTAATAGAGTAACCATAAAAAGTGAGAAGGACAGAATTGCATAGAATGGAGGTAAATTATGTTTGAAATCCAGTAATAAGGGCCAGTGGAGGGAGCTGTGATTAGTAAGGAACATCATTTTATTTTCAAGTTATTTTCAAAGGTTAATCTGAACAATGGAAAATGTGAAAGAAAAAATCCCTATAAAAATGAATCGAGTCTTTTTACATGACATTACCACTGGCACCAGTCCAGAGGGAGAGTGAAAAACTCTAGCACCTTGTTCTAATAAATCTTTGTCCAGTTTCTCATGGACGTTCATGTTCTAATTTAGAAGAATTTGGCAGTGTGAAAGTCTAAGTGCAACATCTTCAAAAGATTATGGAGTTAGTGAAAATATAACTGAATTAATTTGGCTCCAGTACAAATAGGAAATTCATTCCTGGGCCAAAACAGCTACAGCGTTAGCTTAACACCAGTTCTTCTTGTATAGGAAAAGTTGAAAAGGTTGTTTTGTTTCTGTGGGTTTTTTTAAATGTATAAAATCAAACACACAAATAAATTGCACTCTCTGCTAGTGGGTAAAAGCAATATCTGAAATAGCTTTGCTTCTAGTATAAATGAATTACTGGCAGGGTGAGATGTTTCTAGCTTTTGTGAGTTAAAATTCAAGTCATGCTGTTGGTCTGTCAAACCATATGATGCCTGCTTTATGAAAGCTCATATCTATACATGTGCAGCACTATATTGTAATTTTATAGTATTATTTTCCTGAAGCCCTCTGTCATGTGCATTTCCCCCTTGTTACGGCCAGTGTTGCTATACACATGGAGAACTTTGCCAATGGGGGGACATTCTGAGTCAAAAACATAGTAAAGATCTTTGGGTTATTAATGTTGCTGCCTTTGTAAAGAAGAGATGAGAAGAATGCACTCCGATACCAGGTTTTACCACACTTTGTTCACCTTCCTTCCCCCACCCTTTAGTGTAAGTGAACACCAGAGAATGACATGCCTTAGGGGCACAACTTCAAAACTAGAGAGTTGGAGTCAGATTTTTTAAATGGTGCATTCCTGGATTTAAAACACAAGCTATGTGTGTAAAATGAACTTTGCTCCTAGACAGCAATGACTTACTGTCAAGTATGTTGCATGGCTCTGCCATCCCATTTACTGTGCTATTCAATAGAGAATGTCTGGCTTTCCTCTGTGGTTTATAACACAATAGCTCTGGATAGAATTAGGATCAGTGTTGGTATGCCTCACTCCCAGTCTACCACACCCTTGCTATTCAGTCCCATGGCCTGTCCTCAGCATTTTCAGATGATATGGATGAATTCTGGGATGTGTAGCCTCTAAGGACTATTTTTCGACAATTACCCATTCAGACCCCTTTTGACCTGAAATAGATGTGAGAAGTCTCCAGAGTTCAAAGGTACTCTCTATTTTAAAAGATATTATTAGATGAGCCTTTTGAAATATCTGTCACGATAAAAGCCAACAAAAACACACTTAAATGAAATAGCTGTGATATTGCCTTGAAAGGTATTTAATTATGACAGGTATATTGTAGCTTACCAATTGTTAGACCTATAGACCACAGGCCATTCCCATTCTTAGAGGTATAGGAACTGCCAGATGTGCCTGGACATCTTTTCCACTAAGGAGTAAATGGGGTAAAACCCTCATTAGGTGGGAAGATAGATCACTCAAGCAAGAACTCCCATTGTGCTTAATTGAGGGAGCAGAGGACACAGTTGCTTTGCTTTGAAAGCATGAATTTCCCAATCCTCTAGCTGGTACAGAAAGGGAATAGGCTCTTAGTTTTGCCATGAGGTTCCTCGTTCCCTCTCTATTTGGGAAGAACAGTGTCATTTTAGAGTTTAGGCTGGAACAACCATGTACCTACCCTCTGAACCTAAAGACTTAAGGTGAAATACTGGCCCCATTAAAGTCAATGCAAATTCCCATTTGACTTCAGTAAGGCCAGAATTTCACCCTTGAATTTGAGATGCGCATGGATTATTTTCTGGCACCATCTCCTTCTCCTGTTGCACATCTTTACAAGACTAAGGCTATGTCTACACTACCGCGGTAAGTCGACCTATGCTACGCAACTCCAGCTACCTGAATAATGTAGCTGGAATCAACGTACCTTAGGTCGAGTTATTGCGGGGTCTACATTGTGGGGAGTCGATGGGAGAAACTCTTCCGTTGACTTACCTTACTCTTCTCATCCGGGGTAGAGTACAGGGATCGACTGGAGAGCGATCTGCTGTCAATTTGGCGAGTCTTCACTAGACCCACTACATCAACTACCATGGATCGATCTCAGAGCTTCAATCCCAGCTACAGTGTAGACCTGCCCTAAGTGACAATCTAAGTCAGGGGTAGGCAACCTATGGCACGCATGCCAAAGGCGGCATGCAAGCTGATTTTCAGTGGCACTCACACTGCCTGGGTCCTGGCCACTGGTCCCGGGTGGCTCTGCATTTTAATTTAATTTTAAATGAAGTTTCTTAAACATTTTAAAAACCTTATTTACTTTACATACAACAATAGTTTAGTTCTATATTAGAGACTTCTAGAAAGAGACCTTCTAAAAACATTAAAATTATTACTGGCACGCGAAATCTTAAATCAGAATGAATAAATGAAGACTCAGCACACCACTTCTGAAAGGTTGCCGACCCCTGATCTAAGTATTTAAAAGCACTGAACACTAAAAGACTACACTGAAATATAAAGCAATAAAATAATATAGGAAAAATAATATAGGATCCTAGTAAAACTCCAGCAAACAGGGAGACAAACTCTGCTCTCAGCAGCACATGTACAACCACACTGATTTGGGGTTGCATGTGTGAGACCAGATTTTGAACAAATGACTGTTCTTTGGCAAAAGTTTTGCACCTAGCCTGTTGCCTCCATTTAAAAAAATGATGATATCTATCCTATATGATAGGGCTTCCTGTTGAAACATTGATTATTTTAAAATATTTATTGCATCAGAGAAGGTACAGAGAAGAGCAACAAGAATGATTAAAGGTCTAGAGAACATGACCTGTGAAGGAAGGCTGAAAGAATTGGGTTTGTTTAGTTTGGAAAAGAGAAGACTGAGAGGGGACATATCAGTTTTCAGGTATCTAAAAGGGTGTCATAAGGAGGAGGGAGAAAACTTGTTCATCTTAGCCTCTATGTCTATCAGGGATGGTCTAGACAGTATTTAGTCCTGCCATGAGGGCAGGGGACTGGACTCGATGACCTCTCGAGGTCCATTCCAGCCCTAGAATCTATGAATCTATTGCTGGTCACTGACTCCTTTCTGTCAGGTATTATCACAATCACTAAGGCTAGGTCTATACTACCCGCCTGAATCGGCGGGTAGAAATCGACCTCTCGGGGATCGATTTATCGCGTCCCGTCGGGACGCGACAATCGATCCCCCAATCGGCGCTCTTACTCCACCAGCGGAGGTGGTAGTAAGCGCCGCCGACAGAAAGCCGCAGAAGTCGATTTTGCCGCCGTCCTCACAATGGGGTAAGTCGGCTGCGATACGCCGAATTCAGCTACGCTATTCACGTAGCTGAATTTGCGTATCTTAAATCGACTCCCCCCTGTAGTGTAGATGTACCCTATGGCATTGTTCACAGCCAGGCTTTTCTAATGCATGGGGGCTTTTATATCCCAAAGTGTTACTGCTGGGCAGAACTGCATCTTGGGTGACCAGATATCCCAAATTTATAGGGACAGTCCTGATTTTGGGGGCTTTTTCTTATATAGGCACCTATTACTCCCTGTCCTGATTTTTCACACTTGCTGTCTGGTCACCCTAACTGGTAAAGGGGCTTAAAATAAGGCTGTGCCCACACTAATGGCAGTGTGTAGAATACATGCACTGCACATCTCCCTAGCATGAGTATAAATAGCAGTGTAGGTGGAGAGGCACTGCTTAGGCAAATAGAGTGAAGACACCAGGACCTTACAGTATGGACCTTTCTCAGCTCTCTACATGCCCAAGCAGTGCCTTCTCCTCCTGCACTATTTTTAGCTGTGTAGTGTGCCTCTGGAGCCTTTCCCCACCTCAGGGAGCTGCCAGAGCCTTTCCCTGACGCAGTGAAAAACTCTCCCCTGTCACAGCCTCTCTCTGCCCCATGTAGCTACACACCACCATGAGGACACGGCCTGCTTATCACTCCTGCATAGAGCTACGTGTACTCTAGTTTACACCCCGCCACCAGTGTAGACAAGGCCTCAGTGTAAATGACATTTGTAAAAGGGCATTGTGTAAACAAGAATCAGGGCCATAGACTCCTAGCCTGGTTTCACTTCTTTGTTTTTCATTATCCATAGGTTGAGATCACAGACATTTGCCTATAAATTTATGTTCTGTTCAGTGTTGCATTATTTTTTCTTTATGAGCAAAAATCTTATCTCAAGGGGAACTGAAGAGAAATAAAATATAAGATGCTTCTCAAGATCAGACTGAATAATTGTAACTATTAGTTTGATAGGTAAGATTGTTGAAAGGAGGTTATTACCAGGACTCACATTGACATCTGCCAGGTCCTACCTCCTCCCCCTCCTTGGCTCACCTTCAAACAGCAGTTCTTCCTGTGTCTAAGAAAACATGCATTTTAAGATTAAAAAGCTTAAAAATTGCCTCCAGCACAAGCTTATGCTGCTAAATCAGCACAGGTTTAAATGGTCAAACTATATCATAGATCAACTGTTGAACTGCAAACCTGGGTCCCCATCCTGCAGGGTGCTCACTGAGCATTTGTGGGAGATCTGCTGTTGTACCTGTTGGTGGGAGATAGTCTGGGTAAATAAAGTGAAATACCTAATCTACCTCCTCCCCCCCCCCCCCCCCCGAGAAAATTAGACATTACCTTTCTGGCTTATACATTTCACTTGGTTTCTAGCCTTTGAGATTTTTAAGCAGCTGCCCACAGCTTTCAGCAGTCATTGCAGTAACAGTGGGACAGGTGCTGACCAAGCAGGGAATTTCCAGTTTGGAGAATTGCACACACTTTTTTTTAATCCCTGCCATGTCCCACTAGCCTTTCAGAAGCTTTTTGCCTCTTGAGGAATCTGGTCCCTTTTCTTGCTGTAGAGTATGATGGATGGCCGTTCATCTTTTCCCCTTCTCTGTGGCTAAAGATGATAGCCACTGAGGTGATCTGTTATTACTAGAATTTTAAGCTTTTGTTTTTCTCTTGTCCAATCAGAGGGATATACTGATAACCCATTCCAAGAAGACAAATAAGCTAGGATGCTACAGTCAGGAAAAAATAGAATTTATATGTTAAAAGCTGCATTGTGCTGATTTAACAATCACTAAACTGATAAACAGACAAATTTCCTTATCATTAGATATTGGTAACGTTTTTTAGGAACCTCTGAGCAATTAACCATTCAAATAATTTACCAAGTATTGTGGTGGATTCTCCATCACTGACTGTTTTTAAATCAAGTTTGGATGTTTTACTAAAAGATCTGCTCTAGAAATTATTTTGGGAAAGTTCTATGGCCTGTGTTATACAGGAGGTTGGACTAGATGACCACAATTGTCCCTCGTGGTGCTGACTCTGTTGAATAAAGAGGCGCAAGAGTTAAGATCGATGCAGATGTTCCAGCTAGACTGGCCCACAATAAGACTCTCAGATGCAGTACTCCACCTACGGAACACTCTATCTAGGAGATCAAATGGAGCCCAATTTTAACCATATTTAGGTTTTTCCACCCTTAAATGAAGAGTTTGTGGTGCTGTATCTTTAACAAGGACTTTTTAAAAACTAATTGTTTATAGGACAACTGATTTTAAACAGGTGTTAATAAAAACAAGCAAAACCCATAATTTTAAATTCTAATAAAAATCACTTCTCATTTCTGATTATCAAGTTTCACTATCCCCATATCCAGTGTCCTGTATTCTTCCAAGATGGACAAGACCTGAATTTCTAAAGTAAAAAAATAGCAGGAAAATAAAAACACTCTTTCAGGCCTTTTGTAGAAATCAAGGTTAAAAGGAGCACAGGTATATCCACTTGCCCATAACCCTCTCACATGTGTCCACTTCACAAAACCAATGTGCAACGCGGCATGACAAGCTGCTTGTGTGTGAGATAGCCCTGCGTTTGGCACAGCAGTAGTTTTGAGGTCAGCACTGGCAGATGTATAAAGGCTGAGTCCAGATCAGTAAGTTTCCCACACTTCCTAAGTTGTGCAAACTTCTTTGGGCTGGTTATCTTTTTTTTGGGTCTAAATCAAATGAAACTTAGTTTTGCTTCAAACATATTGTCAGGTTTATTAGGACCTGATTCTCTGTCTCAATCACAGGATAAGCCCTAGCTCATTGACAGATTGCAGACAAATAATAAATGTAACATTTTTGTTTGGGGGTCAGTATGTATCGTAAACATTTAAAATATCAAACTCATTCAAATCAACCTTCTCTCCCATATGCTACTAAACTTTGGGTTCTTCAAAATAATAGATAGAGAGGAAATGATGGCCAACTCTGACAAACAAGAATACTTCATAAGTCTATCTAAGTCTTCCTGGGAAATGACTTAAAGAGAAGCAACTTCCAAAAGGCAATACAGGAGAGAGTGATTAAAATACAACTACTTTTAGCTAGCAATTCAAGCTAAACTAACCATATAACCTATAGAGGACCAAATCTTCTATCCAGACACCAGCCTTGAGGTTTCAGCATCACACACTGTGCTTGACCTTAGCAAGGACTACAAATGCTTCATTTTAATTTTATGAGCACTTAAATCACTAACAGCATATAACTAACAAAAAAGTAAACAAATACTCTGGGAATCCCATTGAAAATATCTTTTTTTTTGTCATGTTCCTTTTTCTATTTATTCTCTGTGTAGTTCAAACCCCATTTTTCTACAGCCTGCCTAAACATTTCTGGTTCTGGTCTGTATTTATAACTTCATAAATAAAGGAGAAAAAGTTCAGCTTATTTTTCTTAGGGTTATGAATTTTGAAAACTCAGAGGATATTGAAACGACTAGCAATAGGTAAAATGAGTTTATAAAGAGCCATTGTAAATTGGCTTAGCTCCATGATTAGGCCATAGACTTTTGCAGACACATTTGATTGCTTTGTTGATACTGTATTATTACTAAATTATTGGATTTAATAGACTGCACTTTGATTTTATGGAACTATTTCAATACTGTATCTCACAAAGTCTTACTTGAAAAATTAATGAAATTGGCTTGGACAGGACCACTGTCATAACCACAGCATAAAGTTATTCCTCTTTTCAGTGAGCGGATAATAGCAAACTGCCTTAATCTGCAAGCTTCACCGTTATACGCACTGACCTCATGGCACAGTGAATATAAGGCAACATATGTATTTAAAGGGGCTAGTAAAGCAAATGATGAAGAATTAGGAAGCTTTCTCTCATGGAATAGGCAAAGAAAAAAAAGCTGATGCTTTATGTGCTGAATATTTCTATAGTCAAATAAATTAATTTTGTTGAACGTTGTAGTGATGGTCATACAGGCTCAAATTTTTAAAAAAATGGGTTTTAATTTTGTGCTGCCCACTTGAAGCCAGTGAAAGATGTTGGGTAGCCAGCACCTCAGAAAATCAGGTCCAAGATATTGAAAGTTGGGCACACAAAAATGGAAGTGTACCAAATTAGAGGCCACTTTTGAAAATTTGTGCCACACTGTCTGTCTGACCCCACTATGCTTTCCATGAGAGATTGCACTTCTGCCTAACCTCAGGTTTTAGTGGATTTCCTTTGGTGGCTGGACCCTTAGAGGACATGTGGTTGTGGATGCCACATACACAGACACTGATTGTGAAAATGACATTGAAGACAGAGGGAGAACATGGTTCAGGAAGCCACAGGGCAGTTCTTGAGGTCTTGTGCCCTATGATTTACAAGCTATTCACTTAAAGTAGGGGATACATAATTTCCTTACTGGTTTAAAATGAAAAGTTATTTTCTCACTCTCTCTTCTTAAAGGCAGATGAAAACTCAGAATGTTAAGGGTGTAATATACAGTCTCTTCCAACCCACAGCTCAGAACAGAATGATAGTCTCTTTTGATGGAACAGAAACTCCATGGAGAAACAGCTGCTGTTTTTCCTTTGTTCCCTGCAGGTTACAGTTGTGGCAGCAGCAAACTACAGGAGAGATTAAATGGAAAGGAAGATGAAGAGAAGGCCTCTCCTTTAACAATAATGATTGCTTCAAAGTTATGTCTACACTGCAACATAAGACTGTGCTTGAGCTTGGGCTCAAGCTTAACCCCACTTGTGTCTACACTGCAATTGCACTAACCCAGGGCTCAGACCAGGGTCCTAGACCCTTGTAGGGCTGAAAGGTCTGAGCACGAGTCAAGCCAGGACCCAAGGTCTGAGCCCTATTGCTTTGCAGTGTAGATGTAGCCCTGCTTGACTCATGTTCCAGTAGTCCACCAGAAGTATCCACAATTCCATGTGACAATTTCCTTACCTTAGTCCTCTCTGTCCCCAACAATCTGCAATCCTCTCTATTGAAATGGAAACCCACCTTCCCTGGGCGAACGGCAGCAACTCTGGTCAGTGTTAATCCATTTTCTTTTGATCACTGATCTGCAGGCACACTATCAGAGAGCCCCCTGGGTTTGCAATGGAGAGAGAACCAATCAAGCCTTTTGCTCAGTAAGCTCCTTCATGGTCATGTGAGAACAGACAGATTTTGGTGAATGTCTGGTGCGAGGCCAGTAAAATGGTGGAATTCAGCAAAAGTACCAGGAATGATTATGTATACTAGCAGATAGCTAAAAAGCTGGCAGCTCTGCAGATTTTCTGGACAGGATCAGTGAAGGGAGCGAATTAAGAGACGGAAGAGCAAGTCCCGGAAGACCAGGGACAAGAACCACACCTTGGGCAACTCACCAATGAGACGCCCATTTTAGGATGACTGTGACCGGGTCCTGGGCACTGCACCCAGCACAGAGCTAACTGTGCTTCATGACAACCTGGTCAGTGGCATGGTGCCCTGTTGGCCCCTGAATCCAGCAGGGGGACTGATGGGAGCCATCAGCAGGCTCCCAACAAGGAGCATGAAGTGACTCTTTCAAATAAAGTTGTCCCAGAGCAGGCTGTGGATTAGGATCAACAGCAAATTCTCAGTCCTCACTCGGAAGAGTTGTTTGATTCTCTGCCCTCCCCTCTCAAGGAACAGCCCACTGCACAGCCTGCAGCAAACCCGGTGGAGACTGAAGCCACCCCAGAGGCTGGTAAGTGTCTGATTCAAATTTACAGATTATCACAGTAATGGGAGGAATTCTGCTGTAAAAAACAATGCAAAAATAAGCCCCAGCAACCAGTGTGGCCACTAATGGCATATTGCATCACAGCGCCTCGGTGTCCCCCCCACCATGTGGAGTTCAAAATGGCAGCTTGGAATTTCAAACATTCATAAACAGCTGAAAAGGTTATTTTAACTGTTAAGTCACAGAGGTTTGCTGGGGTCATTCATGTTTTCCTTTCAGTAAAAAGAAATTTGTCACTGTAATCACTCCTTCTGGCTCTATGAAGCTGCCTGTAAACAGTGAACTGAGGGTGTGTGTTTGGGAAGCAGTTTCCAAATCTAGTCTATTTCAGGTAACGGTCTGCAGGTCACAAAATCATTTCTACAAAGTATGATGGGGGTGTCATTTTCCCCCCCCAGAACTGTGGCTGGTGCAGGGTGGAGGATAGCTGAAGGTTTCAGCATGTTTGCCTGCAGCAAATAACAGGATAAGCCACGTGTGAGCTAACACAGCATCATGTTTATTCCCTCATGCATTCTGACCCTATCCTGGCTGCTGATAGCTGCAAACTTTTCCTGAAGGAGGAACTCCAGATAATTAGTCACATTGTGGGGAATGGTGTATTTTCCAGGCCCCTCTGTATAGCTGACTAGTCCACTCCACTCCACCCATAAATGTGCTGTTTGGTCACTATACTTTTGAATATTTCAGCTGCATACACTCTCTTTAGCAGTTTGGAATAACATCTCCCTCTACCAATAGGGCACCATAAGAACAGTTGTGTCTTCCAAAATATGAAAGGCCTTTTCCATTGGGCCATGCAAGTCCATAATGTGAGAACACAAAGCATCCTTGACTTCTGCTGACTTCCCACAGTGGTAGGTGCACTTTTTGGCTGAGTGTACCAATCCAGCATCTCCTCACTGTCATAGGTCCATTCAAGGGGAAATAGCTCACCTCTGGCTTCACAAAAGCTGTGAAGAACACAGCAAACCACAGTAATGCGGGCAGCATTGATGACATTGGCATCCAAATGGGTTTGTAGACACCTCCAATGTGATTTTAATGTGCCAAAACCATTTAACAACCATTCTATACCTATTGAGAGGGTATTAACTAAACCTTCTTTTGCTAGGGCATCTGAAATCAAGGTATGGTTTCATAAGACAAAAGGGGTATGTGGGTGTCCTCCAGAATAGCAGTGGGGACAGTAACACCATTTATGTCAATGCCATTTGGTGGGAATAGTATCCAAGACCATCCATGAATGTAGATAACCACACATCAAAAAACTCTGGCAGTGTGAACTTTTCCAATATAGCCCATGTTGACATTCATAAATATGCCACTGTGGTCCACTAGTGCCCACATAACAATTGAGTAGTACCCTTTGCAGTTTATGTATGAGGAGGGCAAACTATGGGCACAGGAGTCCCATCAATGGCCCCAGCACAGTTAGGAAACCCTATTTTCTCAAATCCAGCAATTAGCTCTGGAATATCTTTCAGGCCACCTTGGAGTAAACCACATGCCTGAGTGCCTCAGTTACCTCCGCCACCTCTTTACCCACAGTTAACTTTCCAAACCCAGACTGGTTGTCAATGGACCTGTAGCAGCTGGCTACTCCAGACGGTTATAGCAAAGTGCTTCTGGACCGGTCAGGGTGACCTCAGGTGTGTCTCTTTACACTGGAAGGTGGGGGCAAGCTGCTCACAAAGCTCCAGAAATGTGTCTTTCTTCATGCAAAAATTCTGGGCCCTCTTTTGTCATCCCAGGTTTGCAGGACAATGTAGTTCCACCAGTCTATGCTTGTGGCCCTGTGCCAAAAGCAGCAGCTTACATAGGGGGCATCAGTGGCTATACCAATTATACTGAGCTGTATCTGCCAGTGCACTCCTCCTTTCCTCCCCCTGCAGTTCCATCAGGAAAGCTATCAGGTACCTTTGGTGGGGAAACACCCACCAGCACCTCACAAGAGACATTCATCAAAAGGCACCTCCTTCATGTCGCTGGTTCCAGTAGCTGGGAGTACACAGACCAAAATGACTGCTCAGCAGCAGGGCCAGATTTATACCTTACACGCCCCTAGGCCCAGCATCTTCAGCGCCCCCCCGCCTACAATTGACTTTCGTGTTGCACACAGTTTTAGAGAGGTAAGGTGCCCCTAGAATGCCGGAACCCCTAGCACGGGCCTACTGTGCCTGATTGGAAATCCAGCCCAGCTCAGCAGGCTGTGTTGGTGGGCTGTTCAAACTTCCTGTAATGTGCGGGATGGACAGTAATGTTTTCCCACAGTGCACCACGGTCCTAGGGCTAGAGCAGTCATGTGTGTAGGGGAGCGGGGCTCTGGCATATGGTTACTTGAGTCAGATCTGCACCCTGCAGTGTGGATGCCAGTGCCCTAGGTTCCAGCATGGGTAGAAAAGTCTTAATGTAGGGTTAAAATACAACATAGATGCTCAAGCCCAGGGTTCCCTAACACTGGTCAGCTGGCTTGTGTCCCTCTAACCCTGTTTCCTCTGCATCTCCACCAAGGAGCGGTGCCAGGGGTTTTGCCGCCCTAGGCAGCAGCGCTCCTCCTCAGACCATTCGGCGGCGGGGGTCCTTTCGCTCCGTGTCTTAGGGGCACTTCGGCGGCGGGTCCCGGAGCGAGTGAAGGACCCGCTGCCGAATTTCCGCCGAAGACCCGGAGCGGAAGGACCCCCCGCTGCCGAATTTCCGCCGAGGACGGCAAAATGCTGCCCGCCAAATCCTGCCACCCTAGGTGACCACCTCGGGTTGCCTCATGGAAGCGCCAGCCTTGTCTCCACCAGGAAAGATATTAGAGGCAAATAGACACTTTCAATCCCATACCTCCCAGAAAGTCTTTTATATCCTATTTTAAAGAAGCAGGCAGCTATGAGTAAATACTACTACAGCTTACAGCAGGGATTAATTTATTTAAATGACATATGGTGGTTTGAGGGAAGCAGTAAAGTTAGATTTCAACTTTCTACTAACATCACAGGTGCTAAGTCTGCAGAATTGTGTCCTACGTCTCCTTCACCCTTGCTACTGAACCTAAGGGTCCTGACTATTATGTTAAATTGTGTTGTAGTAGGACCTGGCTTGTCATAATTTATCATGCATTTTTTAAAAAGTTGACTTTGTGGTTAAATCCTTGCCTACAATTTAGATATTTGCCCATAAGTGATTGATAGACTTAGACAGGATCAGCATTCTCAAGAGACTGGGTTCATTCACAGTGGGGGAAAAACCAAACAATAGAGTCTCAGGAAATCTCCAGCTTCCAATTTTTTCTCCTTTGTGCTGCTTCAGTGATTCACAATAGGTGTATTCAGCAGTAGGGACTTATTTCTTCATTCTTTTGCTGCATTGTTGCTTATCAGGCCTGGCTGCTTGCACATGTGTGAACACCTCTCTTATCAGACATCAGATTGCCAGAGAGATCATCTCATTGAAGCCCTGAAAACCTGGGGGCTGCAGCAAGCATCATATTCTAAAATTGAACAAGGAAAGCTAACATTCAATAATAGTCTTGCCTCTGTGAGGCTAAATGAGTCCTTAGGTAATGATATATATTTTATATAGTGATTTCCATCTTCAAAGTACCAGGGAGTCTGAAGGTGGGAAACTGTCATTTGTCACAGGCCCCAGAGGTTTAGAGCCAAACTGAGAACTCAGGAATTCCTAGCTCCAATCCTGTGCTCAGACCACTGTGCATCTTTCTCAGCTCTTCCCTCTTACTTCCTTTAAAATGTTCCTTTAAAAAAATCCTTCTTAAAATGCCTCATTTGTTTCCTCAAGGGACGGGACTAATTTGGAAGGAGCTATTTCCCCCTTAGTGCTAACATAGCTCATCCATAAATCTAAAGAACCATGGTGGTTTGAAAGCCCAGACAGAGGAGAACTGCACCAGCAAGATCTCTGGGATGCATTTTGTCCCTGTGATGGGGTGCTCTACTCACTGCTGGATGGCTCCTCCTTCTGGCTATTCTGGTGATTTTGCTTCACAAGGGCCCCTTCCTGCGGTTGCACACCATCTCTCTGCCTCACTCCGCAGTCCCTCTTTTGCTGCTGCTGCCTCTTCGTGACTCGGCCCTCCAGCCAGGTCATTATACGCACACCCACCCCCACTTCTAGGGTATCAAAGTCTTTCTTCAGCAATCTTAGACAGTCTTCCCACTCACTGCCTCATGGTGCCATGGCCTCAGTGGCTGGCAGGGAAACACAGGCCCACCTTCTACTCCAGCTTTCAGCTCATGAGCCCTCTAATCATCAGCCAAGGTTTGTTCCCTTCTAAATCTTACTGTCTTTCCCTGAGCCCTTTCCTTACCATCTGCGACTGCCTCTCTCTGCGTTTGCCAGCCTCCCAACTCCCTCCTCCCAGGGAGTAACTGTGGCTACCTATCTCTGCAGCCTCCAAACCCTTTTCTCAGTGAGTGACTGCAGACTTTCCCAGCCACCACCTCAGCTGCCAATTTCCTAGCTTTACAAGTCCAACCCAGCTCGCTCCTCCTCAGCCAGCTCCCTCACTCAGTCAGAGGATTACTTAGCCATCTGATTCCCCTCAACTGTGGCCTGTTGGGTTAATTAGCCTTTCTCAATCTTTCAGGGCAAGTATGTGTATGTGGGGGGGAGGTGTGTGAACACCCCATCACAGTCCCACAGGAGCACTCAGGGTGCACTTCTACAGTGCCACATTTCAAAAGATGGCGAGTGTGCTCTCCTTGGAGCTCTGTCACCTCCAGGGGCTAGTGCAGGGGAGGAACTGGACCCTGGCCCAGCATCTTCACTCCCAGTGGGTTGGCCCACAGTACTTGTCTCTGTGCCTTCCTTTCCCTGCTGCCCTTTGCCCTTGGAATGCCATTTGTCAAACCTCAGACTTGCCTCTTTCGAATCACTGCTAGAAACCTGCTTCTCTGCCTTCCCTATACAAAAAGAGCATGTTTACATTTGAACTAATAAAAAAACAAAACACCCACCCCTAAGATGAATGGATGCCTCAAATGAGTTACTGCTAATCTTATATTTGTTATACTAGGAAGGGAGTGAGGGACACAGACATATCCTTACTTCTCTGTCAAGTCCATCATTTATATTGTGAGCTTTTGGGGCGAGGAACCTGTTTTCAATGTAGTCAAGACCAGCATGCTTGGCTTGAGACCACACTTGACCACAGACTACTGGCAAGCCCAGTCTCAGTGCATTATTTGATTACAGGAGTGCCAGAGTATTATCCTTTCTAGGCCTCAACAATTGAATATGAATTCAGATACACTGTCAAGCAGTCCCATTGCCGCAACCATTACCTCACTGCTTCAGTACTTGCAACAGCTGTGGGAATTCTTGCTTCCATGTTGAAGCAGCTGAGGCTGTGCCCAACCCTCTTGGAAAGATGAAGAGTTGCTTTGGAGAAGCCATTTAAATAAGGAAGAAGGACAAAAATACAAACAATGCAGAGGATCTAGCAGCTCAATAAACAACTTGGGGGGAAATGGATCACTCTTTCTTCATTTTTTCCATGTAGAGCCTTTGTTTTAGTTTGATCTGTAAAGGTCAGTGGTGTGTGGAGAAAGGTGGGGAAATCATTTGTTGCCGCTGAGTTCTATATCTCCATCTTGACGATGTCTCTGGTAGGTGTTTGTGTTTTTAATGAACAATCATTTGTCAAATTCATCTGATGACTGATGTGTTCCTTCTGTCAAAGTTTTTCATCCTTTCTGTCAATTTATAACTATAAAGGATTCCTTTGAGATTATAGAACTTTCATTTACTCAGTATTGTGATAAGCCATGTGCCCTCCAGCGCTTACATAACCTTTACAGTGAAGACCACAAAACAGAGCACTGCTCAACATGGCAGTTTTATGAGATTTCTGCAGTGCATCAACATTACCAGAATAATGTTTTGACTGTGTGCTGTAGACCTCTGGGTTCTTCAAAAGGCAACTTGTTTTAAGCATTCGAGACAGCAAGAAATTGTTTTGTCTGTCTACATACATCATACTGTGTAGGAGACCCGTTGGCCAACATGGTTTCAAATGACAGAGCTACCTTTTCATTAGGTGTTTGGTGGTTAAGAAAATAACTTTAAAATCCAGATTTTCTTAAGGTGAGTCCTGAGATCCTTTTTACACAGGCATTTCCATGCTTATATTTGCATGTGCTATTAACTCAGTTGTACAGGGAAAACTGGGATCTTATCTAAATATCCCACTGTGTACACACAGATCCCTGATTTGTTCCCACAGTTGTAGGAAATGCATGCACAAGAGTAGGCATGGTAATTCGTGCCAACTTTACTTAATGACAATCTAGCTTTACATAAAGAAATGGTTATATAATGAAGTCTGGGAGTAAACTCTGGCAGGAGACCAGACCTAATAATTCCACTTGGCAAGAGCATCCCTGCCAACAAGGAAATGCCTTGGTTGGTTTTCCAGGGTAAACGATTAACTGTTGATAAAGGATCTACCACATTGTGGTATTACTGACTGAGAGGGAGAAGGGAAACATAAATGGTTGATTTCTATGCAATGAATTTGTTCTCTACAAACAAATTTGGTTTACTTTGCATTTGATGGATTTGTTCATTTGTTTTATTACCAACAAGGGAGAGCAAACAGTGTACTTTCTCTTTAAAATTCAACTACTTAAATCCAGCCAAAGCAAAGAGCAATACTGTACTGGAACAATTGTGGATCAATATTTTACATCTAATTTCATCCAAGTTTCATGGCAGTGTTTCATTTGAAAAAATTAACTATATCTTCAAAGAAAAAAATCCATGAAACATATTTAATAATTGTTTTTGTAGGGAATAGAAGTGTGTGCTTTTCTACTAGTCCACTGGCAAGGATAATTTCAAAACAATGTACGAAGATACACAGATATTACGTATGTAGTTGTACTACAATACTTCATGGAATGTAACTACACTGTGGTATAATTCAAACTCCTACAGTCCTCAGTAATGATTTAATTAAATGGAAGTGGAAGAGATTTCATTTACCGTGTGGACTGTATTAAAAAACAAATCTCCAAATGTATAACAAAGTTGACTGCCCCAAAAGAGAATTTTATACATGTATAATCATTAAAATATTATCAATTAAACTTGCAAAACCTTCAGTTATCCAGCTTCTAGCTAACTTTCTGACCTACAGCTTCATTACCTGCCATCTCTTCAATATTTCTCTCTCACAGTTTAGTAACCTTTGCATTCCCAATTCAATAGAATGTATATCAAAGCTTCCACAGGTGATTTAGGTGAAGCTGTGTGGGTTTCTATGCATGGAAGTCTCTGTAGTAATCGTGCTCCACAATAATGTGTTATTTGAATTAAAGAAGTACCTAGGATAGAACACATCGTGAGAATCCCTATGAGGTCAAGTGACTTGCCCAATGTCATATAGCACATTAGCAGCAAAGCTGGAATTAGCTTCCTAATTGGCCACAGTTTGAATAGCTATATCTTGTTAAATTTCAATTAAATAAATGTATGTGTAATGCTGCTTTTAAACAGATGGAATAAGGATTGATTCCAAGTGTGTTGCCGCCAGCACCCAGTGGGCCATATGGCCTTTCTAAGACCATAAGCCTACCTCATTTAGTGTTGTTTGCCTCCACCCCTTCTCCAGAGAGGCTCAGGTTCACAAGAGGCCAAATAGCGCTCTTCATCTCAGGCTTACTCATTTTCAGTGAAAATGTAAAGTGTGCGAGTTAATAAACCAACACTTTACACATTAGAACATCAATGGGTCTCTACTGGGAACCAAAGATACCAAAACAATGTGTGCCTTGAAGCAGTGCAAATATGCAATCTAATGGAAGTCTCCTGCCAAGCAATTAACAGACTTTAAATATTTTCTGTAAATGATTCCTTTATTCTTTTTCTACTCCAAATGGTCCATGCTCATCTAATCTCCATCTTTTTCCCCCAGCAGTGGCCTTAAGTCTCCCAAACCATATGATTCCTATTATAAGACTGGCACCCGGCTTATGATCCATCAACGCCTCACCTTCACAAGGTGCTGATGGATCAGTACAACATGCTAACACCTTTTAGACATTCCAGCAGGAAATCCAATGGTGTAAAAATAGACAGCATACCACCAACTGTGTTAACAAATTCTAATTATAATGGGGCCAGCTGTTAGAAGCTACAGGCCATAATGCCTTCGTATGATTACAAGTAAAATGACATTGAACATTTACTCTAGCTCTGCTTAATGGTTGTACTCACGTACTGATACATTGTCACTTCCCACGGTAGCCAGCACATGCTGTATCAATAAAAGGGAAATATTGAATCCATTCCCAATGCTGAATATTTGCTCCAAACTTTTAAGATTCTCAATAGGGAAGCAGCCCTTTCCAGAGCAGGGTTCTGTTTGCAATCTTTGTCATGAGAAAGATTAATCATTCAGTCAAACACAGATATAGGGAACCCACAGTTAAGAATATAATGTCTCATTCAGAGGTGTGGTGTCTTTCGTATGGGAGTGGAGCAAGACAAAGGATGGATCTATTTTGCCTTCAGACTTTGATGTTAGACATTAAAGAGACACCATTGCCTCATGGAAAGCTTTGAAAAAAGCCATTTAAAAGCACTTCTCCTTATAGGAAAGTTTTTGTGTTCAAGTAGCCATGTGCCAGAACAAACTAGTGGGGCCCTTTGAGCCATTAATGTCATTAAGCTGTTTTAAAACACATTAGCCAGACATTTGAAAGAAGGCTGCATACATATACTGTATGTTGCTACATATTATAAATGTATTGCAGTACATCGAATAATAATGAGATTTAGTCTGTTAAATGGTTGTGCTGCACTTTCTGGGTTATTTTTTTTTAATTTACCAGCTCCGGTGGCAAAACTGTATGCCCATATTTGCATAATAGTTACTACAATTAAGCATGCAATCAGGTGACTGCACTAACAGAAGGATAGCTGGATGCCTAACAAGCAATTTCCATGTCTAAACACCTCAGTTGTGTGCATGGTCACAGGAATTACAATTACACAATTGCACATGGACCTGGTCCTCAGAAATGTGTCTCTCTATATTGGATGTAGGCAAGGAGCCAGAATATGGCTGGGCCTTCCCCTCCGTTCCAGCTAACAACCTTTCAAATAAAGTGATCATAAATGTTCCATGTTTCTCTTCCCACATTTTTATGACTATTTGAGATGATCTTTGTTAAGATCTCATCTGCTCCAGCTGTTTAGCCCCACCAGGAGACTCATCATAATTCCGAGTCTGTAACATCATGGTTGGTTGCTGTGGCAATGGTTAGGAGCTTAGAGAATTGAGACTCCTGAACAGTGCAGGTGTGGAGTATGAAATGTAGAAGAGCAAGGTAAAAATGGATGAGTGCAAGGAAACATGAGCCTACATTAATGAGAATGTGATTGTGTGGCCAACAAGTCACCCAGAGCTATCATCAGAAGTAAGGCCAAAGAAGGGAGTTAATAGCTCAGAGTTCAATTTCTCACTAGCCTGCTAAGGATCATGTTTGAGCCCATGTTTCCTTAAAAATACCCCTTCTAAGCCCATATACCAACACTTTTTTGTCTCATATTTTGGAGAGTAATAGATGGGCACACAAGGGGCAAGGGATTTGTTTCTCTCTATTGCAGGGAACTACTTCCACAGTTTAACTTCATATAAAACCATGTGTAGCCTCCAATATCATTTGAGGCCTGAGCCAGTTGTGACTGATGTCTCTGGGAGTCTTTCCATTGACTTCAAAGGGATTGGATCAAGTCCTTACAATGGCGCGCAGTAGTTTTGTGTTTGATCCTTGCATAGCATGCAATGAGAAAGTCGAGTTGTGCAATGAGCAGAAAGGGCAGATTAGCTCTTAAAGACAAAAGCCCTGTTTGGATATACTTTATAGTATTGATAGGAAGAATTAGTACTAAATAGAAGCTTTTCAAGTTTTCCAAGAGGTGGCAGTTGCTTTTTGAATGAAAAACATATCTTGAGACTACTCAATCTCTGGTTCTTAGGCTGAGCGTGAGCCTAAAAATGCTTTCAAGTGGTCTACAGAAATCTATAAAATGATATCACAACTTACATTTAGAATTTACACTTTCTGTGTTTTCTTGTCAGCCAGTGATTTGAGAGTGCATGTCCCTTCTGTCTTCCCAATTGCAGATGCATCTATAATGCTGGATGAGTCTGCAGCCCGTTACTCTACCATTTCTATGCTAATCTAGCTCTGACGCACCTTAGAATTATTTCAATGAGAAAACAGTTGGAACTTGTTGCAAGAGGAAAAACCAGACTCTTCATCTGAGTGCATAAAATTGTTTTTGAATGTCAGTTGACTGTTGACATCAGAGAGCTTTTTGATATGGGCTTTCTTTTCCAGTCATATTTTATATACAGGCTCCTTTTTTTTCCAGAAAGGAGAATCTGAGTTTCCAACTGTGTGTCCACCAAAGGATGCAAAAAAGGAAGTGAATTAGAACAGGAAAGTAGAGGGAATGTAGATAATAGTGAGGATATATTGATTGTATTGCATTTGTTCATGTTGTTAGATTCTCTTCTGTATAAGTAACAAATAATGTTTAAACAACATCAATGGGGTTGAAATGCCATATGGAAAAATATACAGTAAAAGTATTGTCTTCAGCATATATATGCCTTCAGCCTATACCTCTAAACTCAACAAACTTCTACCAAAAAGCTTACAATACTAGTTTCTTTGGAGAACATTTTTATTTAAGAGTCTCGTGTGTCCATGTGTTTGTTTTGGTATTTCCTGGTCAAGAATTCCAATGACAATTACATAGTCAATAAGTTCAGTGCTAGTGATTAATAGTCTCAAGAGGATTTTATCAGCACCTAGTTATTTTTTCTGATTTTGGGAAGAAAGGAGAGGAAAACATTGTCTTTAGTATATATTTTATTATTGTTTGCAGCTTCTTGTCCTCCTTTCTGGAGACCACAAAAAGTTTGTCAAATAAGGAGCAAAAGTGTTCAAACACATCCCATAGTCAAAGGGAGCTAAACTGATACGAGGTCTTCAGTGTGTTTAACAGAGGTTGGCATACAGTCATAATAATCAATGGTCCAGAGCTTCTTTACCATTATAATTTTTTAAGGAAAATACAAACAGGAAAAATTTTATTTCCACAGTGTGTTCCTGAAAGTACCTTGTCTTACCATGGGACTTAATTTAAAAAAAAATGCATTGAACCTAAAATAGCAGTGAGACATTCAAATGGACCTTGTAATGCAAAATATAACCTATTGTGACGTTATAGCTTGTACACTAAAGGACAACATTTTAATCTTTTCCAGGTTATTGCCAGATAACTGTTTGAAACTAGCATAATTGTATTTAGTCCTAGTTTTCAGTTGCCCTTTTCTTGGGAATGTATTGGAACAGTAAAGGCTGAGTAATGACCATCTAACTCTGCTTAAATACCGAGAATCATGAATCTGAACCAGAACTGCCTGAAGCCCACTAACCATCTTTCAATCCCAACCTGCACTAATGCTACAGGAAGGAACGTAGCTGACACCAATAGAAGGTCCAGTGAGATTCCTGGAGGAGATTGCCTCTGGATCCCACTGTTAGAATGCTGCAGGAAGAAGAGGAGGCTGCCGAAGAGATGGTCAGAAGAGCCTCCTACAGTTTGGAAAATTCAGATACAAACTGGATCAGCATCCATACTCGTGGGTACCTATCTAAGCTCATCCAAACCTCTGAAACTTTTGAATTTTGTCCATCACTAACATTAGAATGAGAGACCCCATTTATTATTCCTCTTCTCTCATGCAGATGAGAAGTACTGGCCAAGAAACTGGGATAAAAACCCATAGAAAGCAAACAGAACTATTACCAGTGACTGAACATCTAAGAAATGATGGCTGGAAAGCAAATAGCAAGAACAGTAGTATTTTGTTATGTTATAGTTTAGCTTAAATACTATTCATCAACACAAATCATAAAAACCACAGCTAGATACTGTAAACGAATAAAACTCATCAATATGCTGAGGAGCATTGCACAGTGTCTTGGCAGTGCTATGTGCTGCTGTGTTAAATCTTTCCATGGTGCATTTGGAAGCACTTACTCCTGAAGAACATTAAGTTAATTCGTATTTTTAAGCTCTTACAGTTTTTGTGCTTTCTGTACACAAATGTGTGAACAGAATATTATAGCAGCACAAATCTGTTTTGCCTAGTTAACTAAAATGTTGCATAATTTTAATTCAATTGCAATTTATAATTTGCTTGCTACGTGCTACTCAATATTTTATTTTGATTTAACTTCCATTCCTCTCTCTCTCCTAACCCTTCCTATGTTTATCTTAATATTCTATGTTTGTCTAAGTTAGTCATGATTCTTTCCTTGCTTCATGGAGGAAATAACCTTCTATTGGCCCCTACTAGTAGCAGATTCCTTCCTTTCCATGCCATCAACCCTCGCACATTGGGTAGAGGGGAATTGAATGGGGGATTCTGTCCCATTCTCTTTACTCCCCAGCCACTTCCTGTCTATGGGAGAAGTGGGGATTAGCAGTCAAGCTCTCCCACATATTAAGAGCGGATGTTAAGAGCTATGCAAAGAAAAGTCAGGCGCACTGCACAAGAAGTTTTACTGGTCCTAGGAACTATGTTACATAATCTTGAGACTCAACTACTGGCATCTTGTCAACTAACTATTTTCAGGTATACAGACACAGAGCACTCTCATAACACCACATCTGCAAACTGGTGATGTTACACAGGGTAGTAAAGGGACAGTGAAATCCTTGCTGATCTTAACCACAAAAAGAAGCTTACAAGAAGTGGAAGATTGGACAAATGACCAGGGAGGAGTATAAAAATATTGTCAGGCATGCAGGAGTGAAATCAGGAAGAATAACAGGAAGGGTTTCTACAGGTATGTTAGCAACAAGAAGAAGGTCAGGGAAAGTGTGGGCCCCTTACTGAATGGGGGAGGCAACCTAGTGACAGAGGATGTGGAAAAAGCTAATGTACTCAATGATTTTTTTGCCTCTGTCTTCACGAACAAGGTCAGCTCCCAGACTACTGCACTGTCAGTACGGCATGGGGAGCAGGTGACCAGCCCTCTGTGGAGAAAGAAGTGGTTCAGGGCTATTTAGAAAAGCTGGATGAGCACAAGTCCATGGGGCCGGATGCGCTGTATCCGGGGGTGCTAAAAGAGTTAGCGGATGTGATTGCAGAGCCATTGGCCATTATCTTTGAAAACTCATGGCGAACGGGGGAGGCTAATGTAGTGCCCATCTTTAAAAAAGGGAAGGAGGAGGATCCAGGGAACTACAGGACAGTCAGCCTCACCTCAGTCCCTGGAAAAATAATGGAGCAGGTCTTCAAGGCATCAATTCTGATGCACTTAGAGGAGAGGAAAGTGATCGGGAACAGTCAGCATGGATTCACCAAGGGAAAGTCATGCCTGACTAACCTAATTGCCTTCTATGATGAAATAACTGGCTCTGTGGATGAGGGGAAAGCAGTGGATGTGTTATTCCTTGTCTTTAGCAAAGCTTTTGATACGGTCTCCCACAGTATTCTAGACGGCAAGTTAAAGAAGTATGGGCTGGATGAATGGACTATAAGGAGGATAGAAATCTGGCTAGATCGTCGGGCTCAATGGGTAGTGATCAATGGCTCCATGTATAGTTGGCAACCGGTATCAAGCGGAGTGCCCCAAGGGTTGGTCCTGGGGCCAGTTTTGTTCAATATCTTCTTAATGATCTGGAGGGTGGACTGCACCCTCAGCAAGTTTGCAGATGACACTAAATTGGGAGAAGTGGTAGATACGCTGGAGGGTAGTGATAGGATACAGAGGGACCTAGACAAATTAGAGGATTGGGCCAAAAGAAATGTGTCCAGTATTGGGCCCCACACTACAAAAAGGATGTGGAAAAATTGGAAAGAGTCCAGCGGAGGGCAACAAAAATGATTAGGGGGCTGGAGCACATGACTTATGAGGAGAGGCTGAGGGAACTGGGATTGTTTAAAGCAACAGAGAGTCCTGTGGCACCTTTAAGACTAACAGAAGTATTGGGAACATAAGCTTTCGTGGGTAAGAACCTCACTTCTTCAGATGCAAGAACAGGAGTATAATACCCATATAAAGTATTTCAGAACCATCTCATGCTTTAACTATAGGAACACTCATCTCCCTCCTCCCGCCCAAGCCCCCTCATACACCCATGTAATCAACACCTATATCTGCTATTGTGGGGAAAAAATGCAAACTGACTTGCATCTGAAGAAGTGAGGTTCTTACCCACGAAAGCTTATGCTCCCAATACTTCTGTTAGTCTTAAAGGTGCCACAGGACTCTCTGTTGCTTTTTACAGATTCAGACTAACACGGCTACCCCTCTGATACTGGGATTGTTTAGTCAGTAGAAGAGAAGAATGAGGTGGGGATTTGATAGCTGCTTTCAACTACCTGAAAGGGGGTTCCAAAGAGGATGGATCTAGACAGTTCTCAGTGGTAGCTGATGACAGAACAAGGAGTAATGGTCTCAAGTTGCAGTGGGGGAGGTTTAGGTTGGATATTAGGAAAAACTTTTTCACTAGGAAGGTAGTGAAGCCCTGGATTGGGTTACCTAGGGAGGTGGTGGAATCTCCTTCCTTAGAGGTTTTTAAGGTCAGGCTTGACAAAGCCCTGGCTGGGATGATTTAGTTGGGGATTGGTCCTGCTTTGAGTAGGGGGTTGGACTAGATGACCTCCTGAGGTCCCTTCCAACCCTGATATTCTGTGATTCTATGATCTTTAGGCCCCCTTACTCTCCTGTGCTACCATATAGAACAAGTCACAATTTTGTCCATGAAGGGGCATTGCTCTATGTGTTCCAGAGCCTTTAGTGTAGATTCTTCCAAAAGGGGGATCAAAGCAGAAGGAATACTTCACTGAACAGCCTGCCAGCCACAGCATTGCACTCACAGGCACTTGCAAAAGTGGATTTAATTAATGAATACATGTTGAATCAAGAAAATTGCAGGACCTACTGAAAAATGTTGACCCACCACTTCTGGGGTTCCCTGTCTCACAATGGCACATAATCATTTGATTACAAAACCAGATTATATCATCAATATCTACAATAATATAACTTCAGATACTACTACTACTATGTGGTATACAAATATTTTAGGAAAGAAACTGAAAGGTATGTTAGACACAAGACACCTTTCCAATTAATATCTTTATCCTTTTGACAACAGCAATTGCACTTGCTTTTGTAAGGAAGACATGTTTAGCCAAGTAGTTTAATTACTGTTACTGAAAATGGTTAATACTTATATTTTAAAACTGCCTAGTTCTAATTTTTTTTAAATGAACAACACTGGCTCAAAGATTTTTCCTATCTGATGCACACAAGGTGGTGTCATAACTGGAAAAGCCTGTAATTTGCTATTTTCTATCAAATGTCTCTCCACCTCTAGCTTAATTACAGCTTAGTTCCTTGATGACCCTTTATCGATTCTTGCACAATCATTCACACATTCCTGAGAGAAGTCTGCAGATGAATGAGATGGATTTTAAGATCTTTAAATTTACTGGGTTTCATATGGGCCATGGACCCTTAGCAAAAATACCTATACTCACATCTGTAACTCATATTTTCATTTACTTGATCTACTTCTATATTTTTATCAGCTGATCACCATTTGTTGTATCTTGAAATCAAAAACATATAGGGAAAGAATGTAATAATCCCAGCTGGAAGTTTTTGTCTGGATTTATTTCCTACAGTGTATGTGATAAGATATTGGGCGGGGAAGGAGGGGCAGAGGCAGAGAGGACAGGAGTTAGAGCTCTTCTCCAAAGAAATTTTTTGCTCATGAATCCCTTTGAAATATTATTTTCTTTGTTGACCTGCATGTGCACTTCATTTAAAAAAAAAAAAGATATGATCTGTAGAACTGAGAGAAAGGTGTTCATGACTATCTGAAATTCAGTTCCAGCTTACAAGACCTCTTCCATCAACCTATGACTTTGGTTGTCATCTTCATCACTGATAAGCTTTTTGCAATCTTCTGGCGAAAAACCAAAAAAGTATTATGATAGCAGATTCCAATAAGCAAGAAACTGATCCAGAAAGTGGAACAAAAACCCCAGACAAGCCAACAGAACAAAGTGGAGTCTTTTCCAAATAATTGAATACAGTATATGATTACATAATATCGTAATTTATGTTGAATAACAGCCTAGACAAACTCAAAAAGCTTTAAAACATTAAAACTTACTTTATACAGGGTTTATTAAGCTATTTGGCTCTACTGCTCTGGCCTATATTTGACAGTCTTTTAGATAAGACGGTTCCTCTTCTACCCCTGAACAGTGTGAGTGGGTACATTTGTGTTACCTGATCTGTTCTATTCTGTTTTATATAGGTTCTTATACCACTCTCATACCTGAGTCCCTTCCAGTAGTGTATTAACCAGTGTGACTAACATTTGTCATGTGTTTGTTCTCCCATCCTCTCCCCAGGAGAGAAGGGTGGGCAGTGGAGTGTCTTGTTTTTATTTATTTATTTTATTCATTTATTTACACATTTATATAATATGTGTGTGTGTGTTTTACTATGGATTTGTATTATGGAAGAGAAGGTCAAAAAATGTGCCTTGTAGTTGGAGTGGAAGACAGTGAAATTTGTGATGGTCCTTAGGTCCTGAGGGAATTCATTCCACCGCCTTGGGTCAGCCTGCAATTGTACTTGCAAATTCTCAGTTTGTATAGCTAGTCACAATAGCTGAGAATTTAAATGCAAGTGTGTAATTCGGAAGCATTTTTATGCAACAACCATAGGCCTCCTTTCTTAAAACAAATTTGGCCCATAAAAAAAATATAAGGATACTCAGAGTCAAGGTTCCCATGGCAATGGTAACTGATAGAGTATCTTATTACATGGCCAATTAACATAGGACAGTCTAACATACTGCTGGGTAACTTTTTAAATAATATATTTTAAGATAGCTCAAGTGATTCCTGCTTTTTGGCACAAAATCAACTGGACTAACATTTTTCAAATTTACTCCCAGGTGGATGGCAGAGAAATTCAGCCCAGAAAGCATATTTATGCCCAAGTTACTAATGACCAAAATAAGAAATGAAATAGTCATCTGGCCTTTAACCTGCTGTGTAATGTTAGAGATACAAAAGACTTGCCAATTTTGTCCTAATACTATTCTAGGCACAATTTTCCAGAACTCTGAAATAGCAGAGTAGAGTAGCCATTGTTACACTTTTCAGGTGTAACTGAGCTGGCAGTAAGACAATTATGAATGATTGAATATTACACTAATCACTATAAATACAACTGTATTGTACTTTATCTAAGGGATTTATTGAAGCATACTGTCTTGCTTCCATATAGTACCTATTTTACAGTAAAAGACACAAAAAAACACTATTTGTAATGTATAAGGCTGCTAGGGTGGAATACTGTCATTTTCATAAAGCTAAAGCTAAGCTTGGAAAGGAAGTTTGTACTACAGGATACTCCAAGGAATAACATGAAGGCCTAGATGGTGCATGGAGTCATAGCAATAGCCTGCAGAGAAGGATTACAGATTTCCTGCTGACTATGAAATATTTGCATTTATGATATTGAATAAAACAGGGTAGATAGTGAGGAGTAAGAACAAACAGGATAATAGGTAACAAAACTTGATGAAAATTGGAGATGACTGAAAACTTGAGTTGGAAAATGCCTTTACATTATAGCCCTGAATTAGGCTTGGTTTGGGGTTGCAGCATCCTGAGGGTAACTGGCAAGAATATGAGCATTGGCAGTTGTAGGCTGCATTATCATTTAGACTATAACTTCATCTCATCCACAGTCATGCCCCCATTTCCTTTGGGGTAATGTGTGCTCTGGAGGGACCAGTCTTTGCATTCTCCTGGGCATATAGTCTGTGATTGTTCTTGGCCCTTGTGTAGGTTTCCTGTTGCAATAATGCACACAGTCAGCACAATTATTTGGACTATACTGTACCTGGATTTAAAGAACAGCAGCTACAGCTAGGTTGGTAATATTATGGATGAAAAGAAAGACCATGGAGAGAAGGAAAAATTAATGTGTCTAAAAAAGTTGCCACCCCCAACTTCTGACAAGAGCTTTCATTCCTGATGCTATTGGACCTGATCCTGTTTCACATATAGACCCACTGACTTGAAGGACTACTCCTAGAAGTTAGGGTTTGCAAGATTGGGCTGATATTTGGGAACTATAGCTTGTTTTAGTGCTATTTTTATTCATTTTGTAGATCTGGAATTTATTTATGTGATGAACTTTGCCAACCAAGTCAACTAACTATTTTTAGTTCTTCACAATGTTTATAGCTCCAGTTATAATCTGCTTTTCCTGAAAAAGATTGCTACTTTGGATTACTATTTTGGTCCCTTGCTTTTTCCCTCGTGCAAAACAAGAACATTTTGCAGCTAATATTTTCCATTGTTGTGGAATTTTATCAGTGACCTTTGTGACAGAACAAAGTTTCTAACTTTAGTCATGCAAAATTATTCAGAAAGAGTCATTCAAACATGCTTCATCCATACTATTCCAGAAATCTTAGTGCTGTCCCTGGAGTAGAAGATTATGTTGTCTATTGGGAGTGGTATACAAATAGACAGTATAACACCATATAGTGTGTTCTATTATTTCTAGTTTACTCTATTCTTCTTTTGTATTCTATATAGATTCTTGTATTACTGTACATCTCTGTAGTATCCAAGTACCTTCCAGTAGTGCATTGAAATGTTACTAATATCTGACACATATAGTTTGTTTTCTCCCGCAGATTCTCTCCAGGTAAGAGCTGTGCGTGCAGTGCAAGGTTTTGTTTTGGCTGGGCTTGGTTCTTGGTTTATATGGTTTGTTTTGCTTTGTTTTTTTTTAAATGCTACTACATGTTTATATTAGAGAAGGCAGATTGAAGAAGTGGCCTTGCAGTTGGAGCGGGGTGGTGAGGTTTGTGTTGGTCCTTAGTTCCTGGGGGAGTTTATTCCACAGTCTGGAACCAGCACCCAAGAAAGCGCTGTCTCCTACAAAGATTAGCTTTCTTCCTGTAGTAGAAAATTCCACTTGTCAGTGGAGCAGAGTTGTCAATCACAGTCATCAGCCCAGAGCTTTCTTGTGTATTTATACCATGCCTGTCTCTGTAGCTGCAAAGGAAGAAAAAAGAAAGCAGGGAACGTAAAATTCAGTAGAAAACAAATCTATGCTTTATAAAATATAACAATGATTATAATAATGGCTCAGTTAATGTCTTTGTCATGATACTATTCTTATTCCTTCTTAGAACAGTCAAAAAGTTCATTTCCGTATCTTCAGCAAATAGCATTTTAGTCAGAGTGTGTATTATTAAGGCTATGTTTTAGTCACAGGTATTTTTAGGAAAAGTCATGGACAGGTCACAGCCAGTAAACAAAAATTCACGGCCCATGACCTGTCCATGACTCATACTATTTACCCCTGACTAAATCTTGGAGGAATGGCGGTGGCCCAGGGAGTGCCGTGGGTGCTCAGGGGGGCAGCCCAGGGGGTGCTGCAGGTGCTGGGGAGCAGACAGGGGGCACCGTGGGTGCTGGGGGGGGCAGCCCAGGACCCCTGCTGGTGCTGGGGGGTCAGTTGGGGGGGCAGTTGGCAGGGGTGGCAGGCTCCCTACCTGGCTCCGTGCCTCCCCAGAAGCAGCAACATCCCCCTCCCTCATCTCCTAGGCGGAGAGGTGTGACCAGATAGCTCTGCGCGCTGCCTCCGCCAAGAGCACTGGCTCCACAGTCCCACTGGCCAGGAACCACAGCCAATGACAGCTGCAGGGGTGGTGCTTGCAGGTGGAGGCAGCGTGCAGAGCTTCCTGACCACGCCTCTGCCTAGGAGCTGAGCGAGGGGGATGTCACCAGTTCCAGGGAGCCCCTCGAAGTAAGTGCCACCCAGAGCCTTTACCCGTCCCATGCCCCAACCCCTTGCCCCCGCCCACACCCAAACTCCTGTGCTGCTTGGGGAGGGAGGGCACGGTGGCCCGAGAGTGCCCCAGCAGCAGCCAGTGTGACTGGCCCAAGGGCTGCCTGAAAATCAGCATCATCAGTGTGTCTTTCTCTCACATGTGTAGTATCAGCATTTCTACTCATAATCACATCAAGGCAGATACTCAATTTACAATTTACACTCAAGTAGTGTAAATTGTTATAGTTCTCTCAAGCTGCCTGGAGTGGCTCAAGGACATGAGTACCAACCTCAGGGCAGACTATTTAGAAGCATGGCACACACCCGAAATTGTTTATGAGTTCTATACTTAGATTTCACCAAGCATCAAGTGTGAACTCCTCAGGCACTACAACAGCCTTAACATGGAGTCACAGACCATACCTTGGGTACTCCAGTATATTTTGCCACCCAGACAAGCTTGCCTTTGTGATAGATGGTCCCTTACACCAAAAATCACAACACTATTCAGGTTACTCCCAAACCCAAAGGACTGATCACTTATGCCAGATCAATTGCACTCTAGTTATTATACCACATACAATGCTTATAGACAATCCTATAATAAGCTAACTAAAGACTTATTAACTAAGAAAGAGAAATTCAGTAGAAAATGAGTTATTTACAAGGTGAAAATAGGTAAGGTTATACACACAAATGAGTTACAGTCTTAGGTTCGAAAAGATGGAAAAAACTTTTATAATATAAATATAATGGCGGCAAGCCTGGGAGGGAGGGGGTGATGGCCGGCTTCCACTTCCTGGAGCTGAGGTAAAGAATTTCTTCAACATGTGGAATTATATTGAACTTCTGACAAACGATGACACAGGAAGTGGACGACTGAACATAGGTTCGAGACACGAATGTGGAACTGCCCTGTACCAAGAGAATACGCTAGTTAAAATAACTTCCTCTGAAAAGGTCTTGTGTAATCCAAAACTATATGCATGCAACTCAAGTGATGGCTGTATTATTGTGGCTGACAGATCAGTGGCACTTCTTGATAGCATTTGCCAGTCTTTTCAGATGCACATTCAGTTTGATACTGAAGTGGATGTGGTTGGGTTGTGTCAAAAAGGGCAGTTTCTTGTAGTCGGTGAGAGAAGTGGTAACCTACATCTTATTCATGTACCATCAAAGCAAACTTCGCTAACTAATGTTTTTGTTCAGAAATCTGCAAATGAAAAGACTTATCTAAACCTTATTATAGAAAAAGATAATGCAGATGGAGGAATCTATCATATATTCATTCTCACAAGCAATGGATTCTTTTGAATTATGTGCCTCACACTTGCAAAAATTCAGGAAGCAATTGACAAGATGGACATGATTACAGCAAAGAAGTTACAAGGAATGATCAAGAATGCTTATATTTCTACAAAGGATTATCACACCCTTGGTTGTCTGAATTTTGTGATTGGCGACTCGATGAACAACATCCTGCTGATAATTGGGGGTCAAGGTGACTGTGTCCACTCCAAATGGGAGGTGGATCCTAGTAAAAATCTGGTGTCTGTTCAAAGTTTTGCTGATTCAAGTTTGATTAAAGATGCAGTGCAATTTCAGGTCATAGACAACTCGTTGTTTGTCTTGGATAAGGAAAACATTTTGAGCATGTGGGATGTTTATTCTCTTACCTTGATTTGGGATTGGCCTTTAGTTCATATTGAAGATTTTCTTCTAACTACAGAATCAGATTCTTCTTCAGTCATAAGACAAGGGGTTGTTAGCCTTAAACTAATAAACTTGACAGTACCTGTTAATAAACAGATGAGAAACCTCATGTTTTTTTCACTGCCTGCAATGCACCTGCTCTATTCTTTAGAAGTATCTGTTGTTTCTTCACTCGTTCAAAGTGGAATCAGCACAGATACAATATAGTTTTTGGAAGGAATTAATGAAAATCACCAAAAGTCCCCTGAAGGCCCGGTGTCTGTTTTAGTATTGAGAAGTTTAACAGAAGCCTTGCCAGAAAACAGATTAAGACGCTTACTTCACAAACACAAGTTTACTGAAGCTGAGAATTTTGCAATTCAGTTTGGACTGGATGTTGAGCTTGTTTACAAAGTAAAAGCAAGTGCTATTTTAGAGAAATTGGCTTCATCTTCCATTGGGAGTTATGGTCAAACAGTTTGGTTAGATCTTGTGGATGAAGCTAAAGAAAATCTGCATAAAACACAGGATAACCATTTTGTCGTGGATTACTGTATAAATGCTCCATGGCCAACATATGAAACAACTCAGTAAATGTTAAACTACACTAAAATCAGAATCTTGAAGAGAGATGAACAAATGATTGCTTCCTTATCTGATGGGGTTCAAGTTTCCATAACAGAAGTACTGAGAGCTCAAGCAAGGCTAACTACTTTCTATGGAGTCTTTGGACCAGAGAAATTCAGTGGAATTGCTTGGACTGAATTCTTGAATAATGAAGATATTTTCAAGAACATCCTTTTTCAACTACAAGAAGGCAATCTCCCTTGTGCGCAATACCTCTGGCTTAGGCATCAGGCAGATTTTGAAAGCAGCTTTGATCTGAAAATGCTGGAGGACCTGCTTAACACAATCTGTGCCACCATTCCTGTAAAAGAACTGTCTGTGTGGTTTAAAAATGTTGTGATTCCCTTTGTAAGGAGGGTTGTGCCTAAAGGACAGAAAATATTAGCAAAATGGCTGGAACAAGGAGCTCGAAATCTTGAATTAACTGATAAGGCAAATTGGCCAGAAAATGGACTTCAGAGGTGTTTTTTACAAGTAAAAATCCAGGTGTACTGGGACTGGCATCTTCCTGGTGTTGGATTCCCTTGAAGTGTGGTGATTGCGAAGAGGTCCACCGGTTAAAGCAGCTTGTAAATTATTTACAAGAGTTGGTGGAGATCCGCAAAAAATACAGTTGCAAACTAGCGCTCTGGGATTTTGAAAAGGGGAATGCAAGTACAATAGTATTCCGCATGTTTGATAAAGTTTTGGCACCAGAGCTCATTCCATCCATTTTGGAGAAGTTTATAAAGCCATACATACATGAACATAATCTACAACAGGATGAACTTCTCTTGCAGTATATAAAGGACTTGCTAGAACGCTGTCGTATACGATCTACATCAGTGTTTGAAACTGCATGGGAGGCAAAGGCAATAGCTGTCATTGGCTGCATATCTGATACAGATCTGGTATTTGATGCAGTACTGCAGATAATGCATGGTGCTGTGGTGCCTTGGAGTGCAGCTGTGGAGCAGCTGGTGAAGCAGCATTTGGAAATGAAACATGTCAAAGTGAAGTTATTGCAGGACAGCTTCAGACTAATGGAGATGAAGACGCTTTTACGGGGCTACGGAATAAGAGATAATAATCTTTTAAAGGACAAACAGATGATAATGAGACTGGTGAAATACATACTTTTATAATAAGCAAGCACTATATGTTCTTTATGTCTATGCAGGCCAAACACGGGGGATCTTTTGCTTATGTTTAATAATCCTTGCTCCTCAGAGTCCAAGCAGCATATAGTTTCTTCTTGTTGAGGATTTTTCTTCCCATTCAGAGTTCAAGCTGTTGGGATGAGTTTACCTGCACATCTCCTCTTCATGGGAAGTGGGAAGGAATGCAATTAACAAAGTCTTCATTCTCTGATGTGTGACAATAGCTCATTTGGCTTCTTGTGGGCAGGACCTAACACCTCCTGTAGGAAGACAGCATTTTACATTAGTTAATGCTTTTTTCCTGTTTGAGTTACAGAGGCTTACAACGCAAACACACAATATAACCTTATAACATGGAATACAAATGTTAAGTGAGATTACTACCTGCAGCATCTTACAGTCATTTCACAAAGTCTAAACACTAAACACATTTTAAACACATTAGCCTAATACCTATTTTAACAATACTAACACACAGGCGAGTCAGACTGGTTTCTAGTATTTGTCAGTGTTCAGTTGAGGTCTAGGGGCCTTGGCATGAGCTGGCATCTGATCTGCCAGTGATACAAGTTCCATTGCCTTCAATGAAGCTAAGACAATTTGCATGAACTGAAGAACTGACCCCTACCTCACCAAACTGAGTACCAAACACCCATCCTGTCTATTTTCCCCTGAGAAAGATTTTAAGAGCTTACACTTCCACAGTGAGGGCATATTTTCAAATAACTGTTAGAAGTAATGATAATTTTCAAAGGTGTTCTCCCCTTCTGGGAAATTTCAATTACTTTCCTTAAGCCACCTCCAGTTGCTACAGGCTTATTTATCAACCATACTCTATAGCAGGGGTCTCAAACTCAAATGACCACAAGGGCCACATGAGGCCCAAGGGCCGCATCACTGACACACACCCCTCACTGCCCCCAGACCTGTCCCTACTCAACCCCTTCCATGAGGCCCCGCCTCTTCCCACTCCTTCCCTGCCCCCATTCCAACCCCTCCCCTGAAGTCCCCACCCCAACTCCACCCCTCCCTGCCCCCAGAAGGTGCATGAGGGGTGTGGTGGGGGCTCAGGCCAGGGAGTTGAGGTGCAGCAGAGGGTTGGGGTGCAGGCAGGGGTCTCAGGGTACAGAAGGGGTGTGGGATGCAGCAGGGGGCTCAGGGCAGGGGGTTGGGGTGCAGCGGGGGCTCAGGGCAGGGAGTTGGGGTGCAGAAGGGGTGTGGGATGCAGCAGGGGACTCAGGGCAGGGGGTTGGGGGGCAGGATGCAGGAGGGCTTCGGGCTCCGGGGTGGCAGCGGCGCACACCAGGGCCAGGGCAGGCTGCCAGCCCCGTTCCGGGAAGTAGCTGGAACCATGTCTCTGCGGCCCCTGAGGGAGGGGGACGCAGGGCTCCGCATGCTGCTTGCCGCGCCTCCAGGTACCTCCCCTGAAGCCCCCATTGGCCGCGGTTCCCCATTCCCGGCCAATGGGAGCTGCGAGGGGGGGGGGAGGCGGTGCCTGGAAGCCAGGGCAACACACGGACGGAGCCCTCTGCTTTTCTACCCCCTCACCCCCGCCACAGGGATGTGATGCCAGCCGCTTCAGGGAGCAGTGCGGGGCTCGAGGGGGCAATCCTGCGGCTGTAGTTTGCCCACCCCTAGCCTGGAGGTAGGCCGGGGGAGGAGAGGGGGGCGGGCTGCTTGGCGGGCCGCAGGAAATAGCCCTGCGGGCCGCATGCAGCCCACGGACTGCATGTTTGAGACCCCTGCTCTACAGCAACAGGCTTTCTGGAAACAAATTCAACTGCAACCAGCTGTACACAAGTTCATTTGGTACTTTATTCTATTTACGACACAAGCAGGTAAATTTCTTTTCCTTTCAAAGATTGCCAGGTTATCATAATACACACGAAACTGAGCAGGGTTATTTACTAACTAGTAAAATAAATCTATCCTACATCAGGAGAAGCTGGTTTATATTTACTATACAAAATACAACTCCCATGTTACAAACATCAGTGAAAAGTTCATTGATATAGTCTGTAGTCCATCAGTAAGTTCTTAAGAGAGATACTATAGTAATGCCATTTCATTCTGGCTGAGTTTCAAGTAGAATGGCAATTAATATTTCCCATTTTCAATTAAAATATATTTCAAGATGTGAATTATTAAATGAAATATGATGTTTGGCTGTTTTAAGTTTTCAGATGTTCTCTTTCCTGGTTTAAAGGATTATATGCTTTTAATTATAATCTCTGTCAGTCCATAATGCTTTAGAAGTTTACTAAGCTATCAGGATAACAATTGGTGTTTCCAAAAAGAGGACACCAATTATTTATTTTAGTTCCAGCTAGAAACAGGGGTTGTGCTAAGGTTAAATCCTGCCTCAGGAGAAACACCTTTGAACCCTGATTGTCTTTATTTTTAACTGTTAAGGATCAGTAGAGAATGTGGTCTCACTCTCATTACTTCACTCACTGACTCTGTCTAAAATGCTGACTTTTGTAATTAGCATGATAAAAGATTATTTCTTTATTACACTTAAAACAGTGTCTAAAATGGAGACCAAAACCAAAACACATGTAAGATGAAGAATTAAATGAATCAACTTCAGTAAGGTTTTCATCTCTCCCTAAATTATCAAGAGCAAAATTCTGATACTCTGACTCATTCTGGGTAGTATTTGCTCCATGAGATGTCCCACTAGAGTGAATGAGACTCCTCATCAAGTACTGTACTACTCAGTGTGTGAATAAGAGTATCAGAGTCTGGCCCTAAATATCTCAGGATACTTTCTATCATTGAGATCTATTGGGCTGTGGAATAGTCTCACACAGAAAGGAGTAGAAACCTCATCCCTTTGGACATTTAAAACTAGAATGGATAAAACAATAGAAAACAGGGAACACTCTTACACTGGCAAAGAGAGAGAATAGATGTCCTAGCAGGCCTTCTCCATCTCAAACTCCTATTACTGTACTATTCTTTCTGTTGCCCATCAGATTAAAAAATGTCTGGAGTGTCCGAGCTCTCTCTGAATAGCAAGGCTAGGAGTACCCACTAGATTATTTCTAGATTGAGTAATTACTAAAATCTCTATAAAGCCTAATTATATGCATCTTTTATACATGTGTAGGCCTATAGAAGGGCACCAAGCATGTTTCCATCCTCTGCAAACCTATTCAGCCAAAGTTCAAGCTAAGTAGAAAATCTTAGTTTGGCCCATTCCAGAGAGGCCTGCTTACAATGGGATGTGGCTCCAGGAAAGTAGATTGCCTCCTTCCAAGCAATAACAACCAAGTCTTTCCTCAGGGACAAAAAACAACACTTTATACACATGCTTGGTCTGTTGAATACAATCATTCATGTATGCCTGGTGGAATGGCATTGCCCCCACTATGAAATAGCTTGGACTCCCCCATTACCACGGGACAGAAATTGGTTGAAACCTGGACTGCAAAGCAAAAAAAAAAAACCCTTTTGTGTGAGTTTTCTTTACGATGCACGCATGATGTATAAAGACAATGTCATTGATTTTTGTTCTTCGTTTACTTGTTTTGTTTGTTTTTTACCTTATAAATATCTAGTATTGACTTCTTTATTCGGGCTGACTTTAGTACTCTTTGGAGGATGTGGAACATTACATCACAGATAGAGCTGTCTCAACCAAAGACTCCACATTCCCTCCCTATTCATTCTAGGCCTTGGAGAACTACAGCTCAGCCTTTCAGTCCAGCTGTGATATCAAGTTCCAGGTCCTCCAAAGATTGTCCAAGTCTATCAACAAGGGAAACCAGGAGCTGAGTCTATATAATGGTAAAAACAAGAAATAAAAAGCTTTTTCTCCTCCATAAAATCTTTGAGTCTGCTGTCATTGAGGACACAAATAATGGATTGATTGCTTGCTTGCTTGATTGATTTTTGCTTTTCTTGGAAGGTTCATCTTTAAAGAGAAGTCGGCTTATGCATTGAGCTCCAGCTCTCCGGTGGCAAGTCCATTCCATGTAATAGTTTGCTTAGTTGTAGTACAGTGTTACTTTATATGCCTCCTTCCTTCTCATCACAAGCTAACACTTATTTGCCAAAAAAAGAAGAACGCAGATAAGGGAGGGAACAAACACACTGAATTCCAGGGCACTGTGGAATACAGACAAAAGAGTTTATACTAACAGCCTCAGCAAAGGCCTATGGGAGTTATACACCATTTAGAATGGGAATACATAAAAGTGGCCAACTGGTCAGCCTGTATTGAATATACACAAAAATGCTATTGAAGCTGGACTGGTCCTATATATCCAAGTATCAGAGATTTTCTGTGTGGAGGATGGAATATATAGTCAGCAGTTTGGCCTGTTTTCTCATGAGCAGAGTTAAAAAAGAACCATTAGGGAAAGATCAGGGTCAATTGAAAGATATAATTAAAACACTACTATTCATATCAATGAGTCCAAGTCTGCAGGCTCTTTCTCGAGTTATGTCTTGGGCGGAGTGGGAGAACTTGTAGACAAAACTAAGATTTTACTTGCAAAATTGGCTTTCTATTTAATTAATTTCTCATTCAATATTGTGATGTGTGGATTTTTTTCACAAAATATTTGGGAACCGGAAATTAATATTTTCAGTTCTCTAGAAGGACTTGACGCTTATATCATGCTACATGGTACCTGTCATACTAATTAGGGATTCAAAAATCTTCTGTGAACCCAGGCATCTTTCAGACTAGAAAGAGGTGTCAATAACACATTTCCACTACATATGTAGGCAAAGAGATGTGCGGTTTGGTATCCGTTTTTAATCCTTTCCATTGTGCATCTCTGACATATTTGGATTTTTTTTAACAGTTTTATAGATATTTAAGCAGGTCAGGTATACTGTCATGGTATCTCATGACAGTTATCATGTAACAAAATACATCTATAGTGTCCTCAGCATATCTGCAAATATATCAATGCAGTGTATAATGCAGTCTCAGACATCAGAGTTCAGAGAGAGACCAATCATGCAATAAATTCAGGTTTAGTTCAGGAGCAGTTGTTACCTGCAACTCATTAAAAGCAAGAAAATGAGGGAACAGGACTAGCCAACCAAGGTAATGAATGCCTAATGCAAGAGAGCTTGGGTCATCAACACACTGACTGATTACTAATCAAGGGCTACTTGTCCAAAGGAAGAGTGTTGTACACAAAATCTTACAGTCTAGGAACAAAGGATATGAAGTAACTGATATGCCACAACAAAGAATAAGTTACCAATCTTGATCTCCTTGAAATCCATGGCAAAACTGTCCTTGACTTCAATGGGAACAAAATTTGTTCCTTGGTGTGACACAGAGGCCCACTGGTGGTTCACTACTCTTTCTCAGCAACCCTTGTCAGGCCTGACAAACTCACTACAACTAATACATTGCTGTCATAATGTTCATCTGTAAAGAATATGAAAGCTGGTGACACACTGGTCACTAATATTCTTGTGAAATGTATGCATTAACACTACATGAGGAATTATTGATACTTACTGATATTAAGCTTTATAGTCTGTAACCAAAGGGGAGAAAACAGTTTTCTTCCAGACAAGACAGAGGATAGTTATTTCCCTGTCTCTAATATAAATTGAGCATGATGATGCCAGAGACAATGGGCAGTTCATTTGCACTGGAGGCAGGGCTGGCTCTAACTTTTTTGCTGCCCCAAGCAGCAAAAAAAAGCGCCGCCCCCCCGAGCACCCCCCGCCGAGCCCCGCATCGCCCCACCGCCGGAGCCCGCCCCCCCCGCCAAGCACCACCGGAACCCCCCCCCCGAGCGCCGCCGGAGCCCGCCCCCCCCCGCCGGAACCTCCCCCCGAGCCCCGCGCCACCGGAGCCCGCCCCCGACCCCCGCCGAGCACCGCCGGAACCCCCCCCCCAGCGCCGCGCCCACGCCGCCCCCCTGCCGAGCGCTGTGCCGCCGAAGCACCCCCCCCCCCTGCAGAATGCCGCGCCGCGCTCCCCCCGCCGCCCCTTACCAGGTGCCGCCCCAAGCATGTGCTTGGTTGCCTGGTGCCTGGAGCCGGCCCTGACTGGAGGTAAACAGGAGAAACAAATTAACATGAGGATGTGAAATCAGCATGGGAAGACACTCGAGTTTGAACCACAGGGCTTCATCCTGACTCTGTTGACAAAGACAATAAACTTTGGGAATATAAGGACAAGCAAAGAGACATTTTGACATTGAGGGGACACTGAAGAAACAAAGAGGTCAGCACTCTTTGCATCTATAAACAGTGGATCCCCAACCACATGGGCTGAAGATGCTGAGAAGTAGCTGTAGGTGAGACAACTGCTTAGACAAAGCTTGGAGCCTGCTGAAGTTATATTTGGTCTCTTAGAAGCGTGTTTATTTGTAAACATTTTCTATTTTCTATTATCTCTCCATGGTATCACTTAAATCTCTGTTCTTTATGAATAATTTATTCTTGTTTTATTATAAATTCATCTGAGTGCTGTTATATTAAAGTGAGGAGTACATCATCAGCTGACCCATCAAGTTGGTGTGTATTCTGTCTCTTTGGCCTGGTCCACACTAACCCCCCACTTCGAACTAAGATACGCAACGAAGTACCTTAGTTCGAACTTACCGCGAGTCCAGATGCGGCAGGCAGGCTCCCCCGTCGACTCCGCATACTCCTCTCGCGGAGCAGGAGTACCGGCGTCGACAGCGAGCACTTCCGGGATCGATCCGGGATCGATTTATCGCGTCTAGACAAGACGCGATAAATCAAACCCAGAAGATCGATTGCTTACCGCCGGACCTTTGAAGACAGCGAACTCGGGAATTTCTGTAAGTGTCCAGTGACAGGGGCTGGATGCTGCAGCAGAATGCTCTTCCAGGGGTTCAGGAACTGGGGCACCAAGAGTTACCTGCAAGGCAAGGAAAGGACTAGAAGAGTCCTGAGGAGTGCTGGGATGGCTAAGAGACTGAAGTGTCAGGGTGCTGACATACAGTTTAGCAATAGCAAATCTCTCTCTCTCACTGAAGCAGAGAAGTAACAAGGTGACTTACAATTCTGGACACCCCAAGAAAGCCTCACACTTAGTCCACAAAATAACTGTTTCACACTGCAGCCTACACTGCAGCCTACATACTTGGACTTCACCATCCTTTTCTTTCTTTAGCCGGCAGGCTCAGCTGAGACTCTGGTAACAGAGTCTGAGGCAGGCTCCACAATAAAATAAATGTTCCCAGAACTTGTTGCTCGATATGAGAGCCTGCAAGGAGTTATGACCTCACTAGTGAACAAAAATGTCTCTCTAATATCCTGGGACCAACATGGCTACAACTACACTGCACACAAAAATGAGACTGTCAGTTTCAGTTAATGAAGCAGACAGGGGTCGGGGGGCAGCAACTATTGAGAAATGAATGGATTCACTTGAAGAGATCATCTAGGGCTTTAAATAAAAAAGATTTCCAGACAGTGAGGCACATCCTCAGCTATTCACAAAGAGCAAGTTTGTTTCTGAGCAAAGGCTACAGTAGCTTGAACAGTAGATTTGCCCAAGAAATGGCAGGATTTTACAAGTTACCATTGTCAAAGAACTACCAAATCCTTCATTTTTGTAGTTAATTTTATTCAACCTACTGAGCGACCCAGCCTAGATGGAGGCGTAATACGTGCAGAGTGGAGTTATCAGATTCCTTCTGCCCCTTTTGTTGCAAGAACTTCAAAAGACAGGATCTTCTGTGATGAGAAACTGAGAACCAGTCCTCATGGAAATGAGTAAAAGGGCACTACGCTTTGTGGAGCTGAGGGGATGCAGAAGATTGATGAGACTCCGCTAGGACCAAAGGTCTGGCTGCCAGTAGGGAGTAATGACATCCAATGATGGCATTCAGGAGCTGATTTCTCCTCAGGAGGGTTGCTTCCCTCCTGCCCAACTTCCCCACCTAATAGCCAGGTGCAGTCTTCTGGGGCCAAAGGTGCATCTTCCCACCAACATCGATGGTAGAATTTCTCGGAGGGGTTGAGGCTGTTTGTTCCCAACTGAACTCTTGAGGAGGGCTTGCTTGTTCCATCAACGTTATGAGTCTGCTAGCTGATGAAGACTTTGCGTCTGATCTGGAATTTCTTGCAGATCCCAATCTCCCACTGAAATCAATCTGAGCTCACTGAGTTAAAAGTGCAGGATCTGGCCCCACCAAAGCCCCCTGCTGCTGCCTCCCCGCTGTTGCTGATGTTTAGAAATAATGATGACAACAAGGAGATTAAGATTCTTGATGAAACTAGGAAGAATAAGAGAAACTAGATAGGAAATTAAGGGGAAATTCCCATATGAGGGAAAATTAAGAGGGTTTTTTAAACAAAACAAAGAATAGTCTATAACTTACTGTGTATAACCCAAAGTGAAGAAGCAGTGTAAAAATAATTCAAGGGCAAGTTGCTCTAAGAATATAAGAACATAAAAATGGCTGTAGTGGATCAGACCAATGGTCCACCTACCCCAGTATCCCGTCTTCCAATAGTGGTCAGTACCAGATGCTTCAGAGGGAATGAACAGAACAGGGAAGTTATTGATTGATCCATCCTCTGTTGTCCATCCCCAGCAGTCAGACATTTAGGGATACCCAGAATATGGGGTTCTGTCCCTGTCCATCTTCTCTAATAGCCATTGATAGACCTATCCTCCATGAACGTATCTAATTCTTTCTTGAAACCAGTTATACTTTTGGCCTTCACAATATCTACTGGCAATGAGTTCCACAGGTTAACTGTGCATTGTGTGAAGTACTTCCTTATGTTTGTTTTAAACCTGCTTCCAATTAATTTCTTTGTGTGACTCCCAGTTCTTGTGTTATGTGAAGGGATAAATAACACTTCCCTATTCATTTTCTCCACATTATTCCTGATTTTATAGACCTTTATCTTATCCTCCCCCACATACACCCTTAGTCATCTCTTTTCTAAAATGAGCCGTCCCAGTCTTTTTAATCTCTCCTCATATGGAAACGGTTCCATACTCCTAATCATTTCTGTTGCCCCTCTCTGTACCTTTTCCAATTCTAATATATCTTTTTTGAGATGGATCGGCCAGAACTGCATGCTGTTGTCAAGGTGTGGGCATACCATGGATTCACATAGTGGAATTATGATATTTACTGTCTTATTATCTATCCTTTTCCTAATGTCTCCTAAAATTCTGTTAGCTTCTTTGATTGCCACTCCACATTCCAACATCTCTTTCTTGAATGGTGACAGCTAATTTAGACCCCATCATTTTATATGTATAAATGAAACTATGTTTTCCAATGTACATTACTTTGCACTTATCAACATTGAATTTCATCTGATATTTTGTTGCCCAGTTACCCAGTTTACTGAGATCTCTTTGTAACTCTCCTCACTCAGCTTTGGACTTAAGTATCTTGAGTAATTTTGTATCATCTGCAAATTTTGCCACCTCCCTGTTCACCCCCCTTTCCAGATCATTTATGAATATATTGAACATATTCTCCTGCATTTCCATTCCTTTGTGCTCCCCTGGCCCTGGCATAGGGGGATGTAAAGGACGTGTGTGTGTGACTGTGGTAGGGTTTGTATCTTGCTCCAGAGATCTCCAAATGGTGCACCATTCTTTAAAGATTGTTACCAACTGATGGAGTTTGGAACAGCTGCTAGGGTGCTCTAAATATCATTGGGACCATGCCAGTGCCGATCAGGCCAGAATACCAGGGAGATGCATCCAGATCTCTGATGGGAGCCCCTCCCAACTCTCATGGACTGAGCAGATCTCAGCACAGGAGACCATCATGCCCTAATTTTCCAGCTGTGCTTTAGTAGAGTTTGAATTTGGAAGTACGTGAATTGTTCTGGAAGAGTTTTCAAAGATACCTCTAAATTTTCCAACAAACAGCATGATTGCCTCTGTGTCATAAACAAACGCCACTCCATAAGAATGAAAGATGAGCTCATTCAAACTGTAGGTGCAAAGATGAAAATCAAGGTGCATCATTTAATCCAAGCCTTTTCCAGCAGTCACATTTCTTGTGAACAAAACTCATGACTATTATTTTTGGAATAGGTCAGGAGAATACAGCCTAATGCAAAACACCTTTTATATATGGCATAGATCTCTTCATGATTCTCCATCTTCTTCTCCTAAAATGTTAGTGTTTCTTAGAATATGGCTTGTTTCGTGATCGGTGTTCTCTTTGGTACAGTATATAACTCGGGATGCAGTTGTGTAGTAGTTCAAGCACGGAGGGAGAGAATGAAACCTTAGCATGGTGGTGTTTATTGACCAGTTGTCTTGCTTTGCACTCATTTCCTGTCTATAATTCCTTGCAAGTATACATTGGCTCAGTATCAAAAGGAATGCAACCTTTTAAAAAAAATCATATGGTCTGGGATGAATGTATTATTCAATATGTGCTGATGGTGCAATAATTTCTCTCTTGTGATAACTGAAAACTTTTGTAACTAAAGCGTGGTCCAGAAAAGTACAGCAATATTATATTGTGTAAACAAATTATCTTCCTTTTTCCTTTGGAAAACTCAAGTTTTGGAGCTGAGACTGTCAGCCTGCAAACATTTACACGTACTAAAGGAGGGGGAGAAAACAAACAAAATAATTAAAATACTTGGTTTTGCTAATGTCAGTCAGCCAAAAAGAACACTTCAAGGAACCACAGATAGAACATGCTGTACCAAGCTCTCTGTGGCTGTTGGATCCTTTCTATGAAATTAACCCGTCTGACTAATGTTCCACTCTAGCCTTACAATGTCAACTGGGCAGTAAAGTCTACCAACACAAAGTTGATTAACTGGGCACTGCCATCCCTCTGTAAAACAACACCAAGGCATGCATGCAGAAGTAATGCTCACTGCACTCTGGAAAGAGGGGTATGGGGGAGAAACAAACCTTTTCTCCCTTTTCTGACCTTTTATTTTTAATACATATTTGCCTGACACTATTTATTTTCCCACCTGGGGATTACACACGGTAGATACTCCGTGGTGTAGCTGCTGTGCTATGTGGTGCTCCAAGTAAGGGACAATCTCTAGCTTTTGGTGGCGCACAAGAGGCTGGGAGCCTATTTTCATGCACTCTTCTTCCAGTCATTAGTTACTCTACACCTCCCAAGTGTGGGCCTTTCTCTTTGGCCTTGGAAGCCAGGACCTAGGGCAAAGATTCAACTTCTGAGCGGAAGCCCCTGTGCTGCTGCAGATGCCCCCAGATGGTGGAACCCTTGGCCATTTTTGCACAGGGAGCAAATACTATTTCCAAATGGAAGAAAACTAGGAGAACATGGCAATTCCAAACTTGTGGCTTCTCCATGGCCCTGTGTGGGAGTATGAGCTAGCCCCATAGTGTTAGTCTCCTTCCCTGGAGGAACTGTGGTAAATGTTTTATTTTACTGTGGGTTTCTGCCTGTGCTGGCCTCTGTGCAGCAGTACAGAAGTAAAATTGCTGGAACACTACTTTTGTTGTGTACTTTGTTCTAAGAGGCTACAATAGAACCTCAGGGGTAAACAAAATAACATCAAGAGAGACACATTTTGCTGGTTTTCCTCTACATGTAAACATTCTCACAGCTACACTGGACAGATCAGTAAAAGCCGGAGATAATTCAGTAAGAGGCCAGAAAGGAAGGGAAGAAAATCTCGAAGGGAACAAAGGAGCTAATAAACAAGAATAAGGAACAGAAAGAAGATTTGTGTGCTACAAATACTAAATGTATAGTCATATAAGCTCATAGGAAAGAAAATGAGATCTGACAGCTTACAATGCTAGATTGATTAAGAAAAACTTGGAACATGACCAAGGTCTAAGAATGGCATGGGAAATCATTTCAAAGGGAAAAGAACCTCACACTTTGTTATGGGGGAATACAGCAGTATAATAACAGACTAAGAGGATATTGGAGAGTTGCCATGAATTCTGTACTGCAAGGAAGCAAAAACACATGATAATGTGTGTGGCTATAATGGATACCTGCTCAGTTCGTATTGTGTTGTGAATGATAAGCGCCTCCAGCAACCTGAGAAGTATTGGCTTCTAGTATGCAAGGCGTGCCTTCCTACTCCAGTCTGTTTATCACAACTGCTCTGTTCATTCAAACCCCTCCTAAAGTCTCACTGAGAATCCCACAAGCAGTGAGCTGATTGTTCATAATAATAGAATAATTATATAAATATATAAAACAAAACTCTAAGCTATTCTTCCTATGGTTTTCCCAGAGTGTACTCTTTTCCTATGTGTTTGCCATTTGGATTTTAAGCTACTGAGAAAAGGACTGTCTTTCTCTTTCTGTCTTCTGCAGCACCATGCACACTGGAGAGAGAGAGAGAGAGAGACAGATCATGATGTTCCATTATCATCATCATGTATTATTATTTGATGTGCATGGTGCTGTATAAGATGCAATTATAATGAATATAAATATATATTCATTATATTTAATGAATATAAATATATATTCATTATATTGTTTAAAACATTTTTCTATTGATGTCCACTCTGTGACTTTATATCAGATACCAAAATATTCTGAAGGAGAAATCCTGGCCCATTGAAGCCAACAGGAGTTTTACCATTGTTTTTAATGGGGCCAGCCCTTCATCCTGAATCTTCACCAAATTCCATAACGGACATTTAAAAAAAATTAATACAATCTATTTAGAAGTAAAAGGAAAGGAAGATTGAACTCTAAAAGGACTCAGGAATAACTAGAACACACATGAGAACTCCCCACCACTAGCCATTCTACTGAGAACTTAGAACGGGGTTCTCAAACTTCACTGCACCGCGACCCCCTTCTGATAACAAAAATTACTACAGGACCCCAGGAGGGGGGACCGAAGCCTGAGCCCGCCCAAGCCCCACTGCCCCGGGCAGGGGCCAAATCAAAGCCCAAGGACTTCAGCCCCAGGCAGGGGGACCTGTAACGTGAGCCTGCCACCACGGGCTGAAGCCCTTGGGCTCGGGCTTCCACCCAGGGCAGTGGGGTCAGGCTTCAGCCCTGGGCCCCAGCAAGTCTAACTCCAGCCCTGGTGACCCCATTAAAATAGAGTCACGACCACTTTGGGGTTCCGACCCACAGTTTGAGAACCGCTGACTTAGAACATATTGTACTTCCACAAATGGGAATGCTTTTAGAACATACTTTTTAATCATGATGCATCATATAGTGCTGAGTGAGCTCTTCTTGCTCATCCAAAAACCAAAAATAACTCCTATACAACAGAAACGAAGGTGAAAGTATCTTCAGTTCACAAAAGGATATTAAACTTTATAGACACAGCATGTTGTTTCCACAAATAAATAACATTATATTCTGGGATTGAAAACTGGCTTCTTGACTCTCATATTCATTCTTCATTAGATCACAGAATAGTAGAAAGCTACAGCATGTGCTGTGGCATGGCTTCACTCTTACAAACAGGGGCAGCAGGTTTGTATAATTTTGCTGATGCCCAGAACAGGTCCAAGTCCTGCTCCCCCCACACCTCCCTTGTAAGCAGATATATATATTTTTAAATAATTTAAAAATGTGAGGGCTCTGGGGTGGGACTGGGGATGAAAGATTTGGGGTTTAAGAAGGGCTTGGGCAGAGGGTTGGGGTGCGGGGTGAGGGCTGCGGGGTGGGGCTGGGGATGAGGGGTTCATGGTGCAGGAGGGGGTTCAGGGCTGGGGCAGAGGGTTGGGGACTGGGGGAGGTGAGGGCTCCGGGGGTGGTTGGGACCGGGGATGAGGAGTTTGGGGTGCAGACAGGCTGCCCCTGGCTGGGGCCAGAGAGGAGGACTCCCCCCAGCCCTCTCCCTGCCAGTAGCAGCGAGCTCTGGGGGAGAGGCCCCTCTCTTTCCCCTGGCAGCACACTCACCTTGCACCACTGTCACTGCACGTGCTCCTAGGGCCTCTCTCAGGTCCAGGAAGTCCCCTCGCCTCCCCTGTGGTGGGGGCTGCCATCACGTGTGCGTCTCCTCCCCTGCTGCTGCCCCTCACTGTAGCCTCACTGGGGGCAGCGGGGGATGGGGCTGCCCCTTGCCCAGTGTGGGGCAGGAGTGGTGATTGCAGGTGGGGGCCCCCTGTGCTGATGGAGGGTCCCGCTGGAAAAGGGAAGGATCAAGGTCAGCCTGGCTCAGCCTGCCCTGGCACTAGTGGTTAGGGGGCGCTAGGACCCTGCAGTGGCAGTTGATGCCGGGAGCCGGCAGAGCGGAGAGCAGCATGGAGCTGCAGGGGGCAGCTGCCCGCTGCCAGGGTGCAGGCAGGGACACTTGGGGGAGGCGCACGGGGGAAGCAGGCAGGGCCAGGGGAGAGACCAGACCTAAACATTGGTGGAGCCGGGCCCCCGGGTCCTGAATATTGCTGGATCATGGGCACCACGGGCCCATATAACATGCTGCCTCTGCTTACGAACAACATGGAAAACAGAACCATATATTCAAAAAATCAATATGTGCCATAGCTCAAAGTGATTTATTTTTCAGAAGGCTTGTTACAAGTTAAAATAGATGTTAAATTTATATGACACCATCTCATCCAATTTGCTTACAACAATCCTGAGATTAGTTGAGTATTTCACTGTAAAGTAGAAACATCATGTTCATTTGAGATCATTAATCTGAAAAAAGTAATAAACCAGCAAGACACAATATCTCTGTTTGCAATGAGTGGCGCTATGATAGACACATATACAGATGGATGGACGGATTGATAGATGAGTCTTAAAGTCAAGGTCAAAGAAATCACATATGAAGTCATCATGGGCCAGAAAGCTTTTGGAAAATATTGACCATTAGTAAGAAATCTGTGCCATTGAGGCACATATACCAGCCACTGCCTAAGAAGAAGACCATTTATTCAGTGTATTCTTCCTGGAATTATATATCTGGGTAAATTCTGCAAAATATGGTGTGTGAATATTAGGTACCATTTTTAAATGAATTTGCTTTGGCCTTGCATGAATCCTTCTTGTGTTTGTTTTCTAATCTATTTCTGGTTTTAATTTATTTCAATGTTATTAAATTTACCCATTCAAACTTAGAGTTTCTATAGTGATGGCACCACTGATCAGTCTTAGGGGTATATTCAGCAAAGAATTACGTTTTTATACAGAATTTTTCATTTATATTTTACCTCTTTGTGAAATCCTGTTTGGCATTTGCATATATAGATGCTGGAACTAGTGATTTTGGGGGTGCTGCCGCAACCCCTGGCTTGAAGTTGTAATAACAACCAAATAAATGGTTTCCGCCTTCAGCACCCCCACTATAAAAATTGTTCCAGCACCACTGTTTGCATAATGTGATATCACAGATTTGACAAGTCACACTGAAATCCACCCTATATATATATATATTTGTGATGTTACAAAATGATGGATTCTGGGACTTATTCAGAGACACAGGAGGTGCTGTGTAAATTTCACAGAGGGGAAAAAGAATGTGAAGAGGTTAACTGAATCCTATTTCTCTACTGAAATCCACTGCGGTCAATTTAGTAGGGAAATTCAGTACAAAAATCTGTGATTAAATTCATTTTCTTTTTTGATTAGCAGTTAATTTTAATGCATAGTCCCCCTCTAACTATGAAGCTGATCTACTGAGAAGACTCAGTCACTTAGCAGGGCTATTCATGCTGTGATTTTTAAGAAGATCTGCAATGGGGGGGATGTGAGTTATGTATTCATTGTGTCCTGTTTTAAACAGAATCACCAAGCCAAGTGGCTCCTATTTGCAGTTTAATGGAGCACAGGATTTTGCTGCATTACTTCTTCACAGAAGACAATGATATGCTTTGTTTTGTTTATTTAGAAAATGTAATTTATTGGGTGTTTGGAAAACAAACTTGATCCTTGTGTATTTTGCTAAGGGAAAGGAAACGCACGTCATAATCTGGTATCTGTTATGAGTTCTAAATAAGCACATATAACCTAATAATACAATAAGCAAATTGATAGGTTTTTAAGTTTTACAGGAATCAGCTGGGCTATCTCCTGCCATGATACTCAACCTAGAAGGAAAAGGCGGAATGAACATCTGGGAAGGAGTTGTGGATCTAGTCAGTCTTTGGCTTCCTTTTTCATTCAGATAAATTTTAAATGTTAAATAAATACTGAATGAATCAGTTGTCATCACAAATTATATCTCTGAATGTTTACTGTTCATGCCAGCTTCCCTGTGGTCCTTCCTATTTAGAAACAGCTTTAACAAAAAATCACATAAAACTCTGACCATTATTCCCCAAGAAATTATACACACTGACTTGTAACCCAGAAATATGTTTCCAATGTTGTTGAAAAAAGTGTTAGAAAGGGTCCTCAGCATTGTTTTGCATTCGTGTCTACACCATGGGGAAATGGTAGTTGTAATTTCAATACAGAACTGGAAAATAGCTTCTGAGAATGTGGTAAATGCTGGGATACCAAGTGGTGCATTTTCATCTCCAAAAGTCACAATACAAATCCTCACATTTCATTAAGGCAAGTTTGTGGGGTCCTAACTCATTCTAGTAAGCACTTGCTCAGTCAAATAGACCCTTTGCTTTCAGAGGTGCTACTTGCATGACTAAATTGCTCCCATCCATCAAAGTGAGGGTTCCATAATCAAGGCCTAATTTTCATTTTGTTGAAATGTTCTGTGTTATGTGTTTTATGTGTTAACCAGTTGCTTTATCAGGAAACAAATAGAAAGGATTACTAAACAGCCACAGCACATTCTTTTAGCTTATTGTGGGTACAAAAGCTCGTGTTAGTTTATGGGCCTGATACTTTGAACTCTTGCTACTGGGCATAGTCCTTACTGGCATGCATAGTCCCATTGAACTCAATTCTATACGGTTCTGAGCACTCTGGCCCTGATCCAACAAAGCATTCAAACTCACGCTTTCTTTTAACCATGTGAGTGTCCCATTGACTTCCATGGGACTATCCTGTTTAAATTAAGCATGTGCTTAAGTGCTTTGTTGGGTCAGGATCTATGTTCAGCAGAAAGGGCTTGCAAGATCAGGCCCATTCTCTATGAAAAAAGAATTATGTCAAATTTCATTAGCACCGCAAAAGGTTTTTCTGCAAGGTTTTGCAAGTATTGTAAAAATCCTGTTAACCATGCAGCAATGTGCTATATTTGTGTTATCTCAGAACAGACACATTTCTCACTTACTGGAACTTTAACAGCTAATAAAAATAGAACTTTTGAACTCCCAGGGACCCTTTGAATGTTGTAGTAGTATGAAATGTCTTGAATGCAGTTGAGGTGAGTTTAAAGATCTGTCTGAGGCGTAGTCCTTGGTCAGTGTAGACAGTAAACAAGAGCAGCTATTGCATCAACAAACAAGGCATAGGAAACAATTATTGGAAATGTGGGTGATGAAAGTAATTTTGGGCTCACTTAGCACATGCTAACTTCAGATAAAGCCAATATTAAGCACTAGGGTTAAAGATCTGACCCTATTAAAGTTAATGGCAATTGCTCCCATTGACTTCAATAGAGACAAGATTTCACTCCAGGATCCAACCTCCAGACTATTATTCATTGAGAGTCCAACTGATTTCAATGGGACTATTTACACAAATAGGCGTTTCCAAGATAAGGCTCTATAGTAGGTTCTAAACCAAGATAATGACCTAGCCCCAGGTTCTAAAAAATATTTAGGCATCGCTATAGTCAGAGTCTCAATGCTTAACTGATTTAGGCTCCTAAATCATGAATGCAGCAATGCCTAAATACCTGTAAAAATCTGGGCCCAATTATTTAGTAGATCACTGACATTAATTATATACAGAGAGAGAGATTAAAAAAGAGGGATAGAGACACACATGGATCTTAAATCTCTGCTTCAAAAGAGTATTAAACTTCAAAGAGCACATCAGTTCCTCAGGAATATAACATTGAATTGAGGACTGACTGTGAACATATCAGAGTGAAGAAAATATATGAAACAGCATTTAATGTGGCTGAAGCAATGCAGCACTTCTCTGCACTAAAGGCCAGTTAGCTAAGGTTTTGGAAACAGTTGTTTCCTTTAAACCGCAAACAGCATGTATAATATTGATACGTTTATATTACTCTGGCTAACATTCTAGACAAATCTTTCTCTGAGGACATGAACGGAGCAGAGCAGATTTCTTTCTCACAATGTTTATAAATGGCTGGCAAAGCTAAATTACCAGAATGAATTATAACTATCTCCTGATACAGTCTGAGCTGGATTAACTACATCTGTAGTTATTGCTCTGGGAGAAAAACCCGTGATTTTTATGGGAAAGAAAAACTTTAGATTTAAGTCGCTGGCATACACAGCTCAAACAATTTCAAAAGTTTTCAGCTGTTTTAATCAGTGTAAGGGGATGGTTAAGGGCCTGATCCTTAAAACAATTACTCAAGTGAGTAACCCACACTCACACAAGCAATTATTTTCATGTCAATGGAACTATTCATGTTAGTAAGGCTTGCTGACATGAATAAGAGTTTGCAGGGCTGGGATCTCACTTTGTTATGATTGCATGGTTCCAGCTTTCAAAACGGAGGCTTTTTCATATTTTGGAAATTTCAACCATTTTGGAAAGTGAATACTTGTCTGCTAATGACATTTTAATCTTTCTTATGCTGTTATTGAAGTTCAAAGCAGATAAGGCTCTATTAAGGGGCTGCAAACCCACTGTAATGTAACACTTACCCAATTTGCAAGGATTTTAGCTTCAAAGTTCTTTCTAACAGAACCCAAACTTCACAGACCAACCTAGCCAGGGGTAAACTGTAACTATAGTGAAGGTGTGACATATAAACATGCAAGTCAGAGACTGGATTTTATTTCCGGGCTTCTATTAAATTTTCCCTTCAAAATGCAAATAATTAATTAATTATATTATATTATATTATATTATATAAATGGGAATAGGGAGAGGATAGATGATGGGGTGGTGTTTAAGCTTTATTGGCATGAGTTGGGATGCCAACACTACTCCCAAGTGTTGAAGCCCTGAATGAGTTACGTAGATTGTCCCACATAAGCAACTTCATACCATATTATATATCCTGTATATGATACATATATTATAGAAAACATTTTTAGAGTGTTTTAAAATGTTTTGTTGATCCTGCTTATCCAATCTTTCTTCCAGTAAAGCCAGGCTTCCTTAGCACCCAAGAGTCCAGGCTTCCTTAGCACCCAAGAGTCCAGCAAAAATGGAGAGAAAAATTGTAACTAACAATTTTTTTAAAATATGTCATATAAATAAGCTTTGAATATTATTTATATAGGTGAAGGTACTGGGTGACTGTGGGATTACAGTTTTATCCTCACCAGCTATTTCTGGATAGCAAAAGCATTTTCATACAGAGAAAAAAATTCAGACTTTAAAATGAAATGGCACAGTGGAAGAAAGTGTTGATGTGCTGACTTTCAAAATTGTCCAGTTGGCAATAAAAATCCTCAATTTTAATCTAAACAATTGTATCATACAATGTCTGGCTATTAATCTAACCTAAACTAATCTAGAAAGGATAGTCTTGTATGACTCAGGAAATCTGGGTTGTGCTTCCTGGTCTCTCACAGACTTACTACATGACCACGTATGACAGAGTGTACCAGGTTCTTTGAGATCTCCTGATGGAGGCCTTATCATCCTTACTTCCTGCCCGAAGAAGAAGCAGTGGAGGTGGGTCCTCCAGGCCTGCCTAGAGGGGCTGCATGGAAGCAGTACCGGGTTTACTATGGTGCCAATGGCTCCATGGCGCCGGGCCCACGCTCAGAAGAGGCCCCTAACACTCGCTTCCTCCCCTCCCGCAGTACTGCGAGAGGCCCCGAGAGAGAGCAAGGAGCAGCACTCGGTGTCCATGGTACCCAGCCTCCAGCCCCAGAGAACACTTACTTCCCCACAGGCCCGGCCAGCCCCCGGGGCAGGCAGACTGCCAACCACCTCCCCTCCCGGGGTTTATACTGTACACTGTACCAGGGCCCTGCTACATTGTATCACCTGCACCATGCCCAGAGACAGGCAACAATGCTCCAACTCTAATCCTCTGCCTGCAGGGATCCAGCCTGGGAGCTGAAAGCCCAAGGGACCCCGGGAGCTTGGCCAGTTCCCTGCCTAGAGAGTTGGCCCTGGAGCAGGGAAGGAACTACATTTCCCAACAGTCACTTGGCTGCTATCAACAGGAAAGGGAGGGGGAGGGAGCGGGGAAGCTGCCGGGGCTGATGAGACACGATTAATCGATTCATAGACTCTAGGACTGGAAGGGACCTCGAGAGGTCATCGAGTCCAGTCCCCTGCCCTCATGGCAGGACCAAATACTGTCTAGACCATCCCAGATAGACATTTATATAACCTACTCTTAAATATCTCCAGAGATGGAGATTCCACAACCTCCCTAGGCAGTTTATTCCAGTGTTTAACCACCCTGACAGTTAGGAACTTTTTCCTAATGTCCAACCTAAACCTCCCTTGCTGCAGTTTAAGCCCGTTGCTTCTTGTTCTATCCTTACAGGCTAATTTGAACAAGTTTTCTCCCACCTCCTTATGACACCCTTCTAGATACCTGAAAACTGCTATCATGTCCCCTCTCAGTCTTCTCTTTTCCAAACTAAACAAACCCAATTCTTTCAGCCTTCCTTCATAGGTCATGTTCTCAATACCTTTAATCATTCTTGTTGCTCTTCTCTGGACCCTCTCCAATTTCTCCACATCTTTCTTGAAATGCGGTGCACAGAACTGGACACAATACTCCAGCTGAGGCCTAACCAGAGCAGAGTAGAACAGAAGAATGACTTCTCGTGTCTTGCTCACAACACACCTGTTAATACATCCCAGAATCATGTTTGCTTTTTTTGCAACAGCATCACACTGTTGACTCATATTTAGCTTGTGGTCCACTATAACCCCTAGATCCCTTTCTGCCGTACTCCTTCCTAGACAGTCTCTTCCCATTCTGTATGTGTGAAACTGATTGTTCCTTCCTAAGTGGAGCACTTTGCATTTGTCTTTATTAAACGTCATCCTGTTTACCTCAGAACATTTCTCCAATTTGTCCAGATCATTTTGAATTTTGACCATATCCTCCAAAGCAATAGCAATCCCTCCCAGTTTGGTATCATCTTCAAACGTAATAAGCGTACTTTCTATGCCAATATCTAAGTCGTTGATGAAGATATTGAACAGAGCCGGTCCCAAAACAGACCCCTGCGGAACCCCACTCGTTATACCTTTCCAGCAGGATTGGGAACCATTAATAACTACTCTCTGAGTATGGTTATCCAGTCAGTTATGTACCCACCTTATAGTAGCCCCATCTAAGTTGTATTTGCCTACTTTATCGATAAGAATATCATGCGAAACCATATCAAATGCCTTACTAAAGTCTAGGTATACCACATCCACCGCTTCTCCCTTATCCACAAGACTCGTTATCCTATCAAAGAAAGCTATCAGATTAATTTGACATGATTTGTTCTTTACAAATCCATGCTGGCTATTCCCTATCATCTTACCACCTTCCAAGTGTTTGCAGATGATTTCCTTAATTACTTGCTCCATTATCTTCCCTGGCACGGAAGTTAAATTAACTGGTCTGTAGTTTCCTGGGTTGTTTTTATTCCCCTTTTTGTAGATGGGCACTATATTTGCCCTTTTCCAGTCTTCTGGAATCTCTCCTGTCTCCCATGATTTTCCAAAGATAATAGCTAGAGGCTCAGAAACCTCCTCTGTTAGCTCCTTGAGTATTCTAGGATGCGTTTCATCAGGCCCTGGTGACTTGCAGGCATCTAACTTTTCTAAGAGATTTCTAACTTGTTCTTTTTTTATTTTCTCTTCTAAACCTACCCCCTTCCCATTAGCATTCACTATGTTAGGCATTCCTTCAGACTTCTCGGTGAAGACTGAAACAAAGAAGTCATTAAGCATCTCTGCCATTTCCAAGTTTCCTGTTATTGTTTCTCCCTCCTCACTGAGCACTGGGCCTATCCTGTCTTTGGTCTTCCTCTTGCTTCTAATGTATTGATAAAAAGTCTTCTTGTTTCCCTTTATTCCCGTAGCTAGTTTGAGCTCATTTTGTGCCTTTGCCTTTCTAATCTTGCCCCTGCATTCCTGTGCTGTTTGCCTATATTCATCCTTTGTATTTTGTCCTAGTTTCCATTTTTTATATGACTCCTTTTTATTTTTTAGATCATGCAAGATCTCGTGGTTAAGCCCAGGTGGTCTTTTGCCACATTTTTTATCTTTCCTACCCAGCGGAATAGCTTGCTTTTGGGCCCTTAATAGTGTCCCTTTGAAAAACTGCCAAGTCTCCTCAGTCGTTTTTCCCCTCTGTCTTGATTCCCATGGGACCTTACCTATCAGCTCTCTGAGCTTACCAAAATCTGCCTTCCTAAAATCCATTGTTTCTATTTTGCTGTACTCCCTTCTATCCTTCCTTAGAATTGTGAACTCCATGATTTCATGATCACTTTCACCCAAGCTACCTTCCACTTTCAAATTCTCAACGAGTTCCTCCATATTTGTTAAAATCAAATCTAGAACAGCTTCCCCCCAGTAGCTTTTTCAACCTTCTGAAATAAAAAGTTGTCTGCAATGCAGTCCAAGAACTTATTGGATAGTCTGTGCCCTGCTGTGTTATTTTCCCAACATATATCTGGATAGTTGAAGTCCCCCATCACCACCAGATCTTGGGCTTTGGATGATTTTGTTAGTTGTTTAAAAAAAGCCTCATCCACTCTTCCACCTGGGTAGGTGGCCTGTAGTAGACCCCTAGCATGACATCACCCTTGCTTTTTACCCCTTTTAGCCTAACCCAGAGACTCTCAACACTTCCGTCTCCTATGTCCATCTCCACCTCAGTTCAAGTGTGTACATTTTTAATATGGGCAACACCTCCTCCCTTTTCCCCCTGTCTATCCTTCCTGAGCAAGCTGTACCCATCCACACCAACATTCCAATCATGTGTATTATCCCACCAAGTTTTGGTGATGCCAACAATGTCATAGTTGTACTTATTTACTAGCACTTCCAGTTCTTCCTGCTTATTACCCATACTTCTCGCATTTGTATATAGGCATCTAAGATCCTGATTTGATTTTGCCTCCCAGTTTTGCCCTGACCCTCCTTTCTCCTTTTCAGTGCACTGGCTTGCTGTGAATGGGGAGCTGGCTGCTAGAAGAGGTTGGTACTGTGAATGGGGAACATGTATGCACAAGGAGTAGAAGGCTTTGGCCCAGATATCACCCTCAGAAGACTTCCCCAGACTGGATTAGGGATGCTGGCGGCCTCGGCTGGCAACCCCCAAAGAAGGAATTGGGTGGAATAAATGGACAATGCACCTCTATCTGAAGCCTAGCAAGGGAGGTATGTGGACCCCACCAGGAGAAATTAAAATGATAAGTAAGAGAGGGAAGGCTATACTAGAGGACCTCGGCAGCTTTAGGTACAGTACCAGGCACACAGGAGGATGTGACTCAGTTTCCACTTCTAAGACATAAAAGCAGAAATTGGCTTTTCCTTTCCAGATTTATCTAATATTCCAAGAGGCAATCTAGCACCTCCTTTTCAGATTTGAACACCCTCAAAGTTCAAGAGCACTCAAGTTCAATTTGGGCCGCTCTCTGTTATTTCATTTCTCCCAAATCAAATACTAATTCACTGTAATTTGCTGTAATAAAGACAGTATTGGACTTCAGGAAAGCAACTTTGAGTATGTCTACACAGCAACTAGTCACCCGTGGCTGGCCTGTGCTAGCTGATTCAGGCAGTGGGGCTGTTTCATTGCTGTGTAGACTTCTGGGGTCAGGCTGGAGCCCAGGTTTTAGGATCCTGCAGGGTGGGAGGGTCCCAGAGGCCGGGGTCTAGCCTGAGCCAGCTGGGAAGTCTACACAGCAATGACACAGCCCCACAGCCCAAGTTCCACAAGCCTGTCAGCTGGAAGAGGCCAGCTACGGGTTTTTCTTTGCTGTCTACACATAACCTTTGTCTATAGTTATTCTACCAACATCACAGAGAACTTAATGCTGCCTCTAGCTTGTGTGTGTGAAAGGGTCTGTCATGCTCAAAGACCACCGTCCTTGAGTTTCAGCTGAAGTGCCAGGCTGCTAGGAGAACAGAGACATGCATTCTCTCTTCTGCAATACATCTCCATTTGGGAATATGGATGACCAGGAAGTGGGTGGGTGTGATTATGTGCCAAAGAGGGAGATGTTGCTGTTATGCAGCCAAATGCCATACTCTGTTCTAGGGGGCTGTTGGACTTGCGTAGCTCTGACTTAGTGTAATTTAAATAAAGAACTGGTCAAAGAGCAGTAGTCTAATACTATCTTTGATTAATATTACTTTAATTCATGGAATAATTTATTCAACAAATATGTTTACTGATATTTGACCAGCTCCACTTACAACCCCTACCAAAGAGCCAAATTATGCCCCCCTCCTCACCTTGACCCATAATGGAGAGTAAGCAAGACAGAAACATAAGTATTTCCAAAGATTCTGTAATTTTCCAACCTGATCATTGCCATACTTGTTTCCTGTTACTGTATGTTGCCAAATTATTTTTTCTCTAACACACATTATCTAAGCAACATTATCCTACTTACTCTTATAGACAAAAATCCACATTTGTAAGATATGTGTGACTGTACAAGAACAACTGATGTGTGCTCGCTTTTTTATACCTGAAATTTCTCATTTGTAAGATTCTTCCTGAACGTATTCAGACTGAGTCCAGAGTGAAGCATATTAGCACTGTGGAGAATATTAGTGCTCCTGGTTGATTGAATAGGTTCAGTTCATGCTCTGTCCTAGCTCAGTCACTTTGCACAGCTGAGGATTCAAATACCAGCTGTAATGTCAGGGTCATATGAAGGTTTTCAAATTTTGCAAGGCAGAGGGTAATCCTGCTGGAACAGAAGGAGCAACTACTTCTGGAAGAAGAGCCTGGTAACATGATAATATGTCCATTCTTCTTTGAGCTTTGCAGTAAGCAACTAAGAGAGCCACTGGCCTCTGTTACATACACACAGCTGCAAAGACGGCTGTAGCTGTGTCACTTCCAGCAGCAGGATTAGCTGAATAATATCCTTTTCAATGTTCAAGAGCTATTCATGGTGTTTTGTTTTTTTTATCGTAGTTACAATTAATAGTTGTGCCCTGAACACAAAATATACTGTAGGGAACAATAGGGCACATTCAGCAGCCTGGACTAAACAACTTAGCTGGTCTGTTCCATTTCCAATTTCTGTGCTTTCTTTGGGCATAAGTTTCATGGGCTAAAACCCACTTCATCGGATGCATGCAGTGTAAAATATAGTAGGAAGATATATATACACAGAGAACATGAAAAAATGGGTGTTGCCATACCAACTCTAACGAGACTAATCAATTAAGATGGGTTATTATCAGCAGGAGAAAAAAAACTTTTGTAGTGGTAATCAGGATGGCCCATTTTAAACAAGAGTACTTGTGGCACCTTAGAGACTAACAAATTTATTTCAGCATAAGCTTTCGTGGGCTACAGCTCACTTCTTCAGATGCATAGAGTGAAACACACAGACAGAAGATATTTATACATACAGAGAACATGAAAAGGTGGAAGTACGCATACCAATTGTAAGAGGCCAATCAATTGAGATGAGCTATCAGTAGCAGCAGAAGAAAAAACTTTGAAGTGATAATCGAGATGACCCATAGAAGGTGTGAGGAGAACTTACACGGTTGCTACTTTGAAACCTGCCATTTTAAACAGTTGACAAGAAGGTATGAGTAACAGTAGGGGAAAAAATTAGCATGGGGAAATAGTTTTTACTTTGTGTAATGACCTATCCACTCCCAGTCTTTATTCAAGCCTAATTTAATGGTGTCTAGTTTGCAAATTAATTCCAATTCTGCAGTTTCTCATTGGAGTCTGTTTTTGAAGGTTTTTTTTGTTGGAGAATTGTGACTTTTAGGTCTGTAATTGAGTGACCAGGGAGGTTGAAGTGTTCTCCGACTGGTTTTTGAATGTCGCAATTGTCCAACAAAAAAACTTCATAAACAGACTCCAACAAGAAACTGCAGAATTGGAATTAATTTGCAAACTGGACACCATTAAATTAGGCTTGAATAAAGACTGGGAGTGGATGGGTTAGTCTCTAAGGGTACGTCTATACTTACCTCCGGGTCCGGCGGTAAGCAATCGATCTTCTGGGATCAATTTATCGCGTCTTGTCTAGACGCAATAAATCGATCCCAGATCGATCCCGGAAGTGCTCACTGTCAACGCTGGTACTCCTGCTCCGCGAGAGGAGTATGCGGAGTCGACGGGGGAGCCTGCCTGCCGCGTGTGGACCCGCGGTAAGTTTGAACTAAGATACTTTGACTTCAGCTACGTGAATAACGTAGCTGAAGTTGTGTATCTTAGTTCGAAGTGGGGGGTTAGTGTGGACCAGCCCTAAGGTGCCATAAGTACTCCTCGTTCTTTTTGCTGATACAGACTAACACAGCTACCACTCTGAAACCTATGCTTTCTTGGAATGTCTACTGCATTGATCATGGCACAGGAAATCAGGAATTCCTAAAATCTAATCTGGGTTCTGCCACTAATTTGCTATGGAGCTATGGGAACTGCAGTGCCTCACCCCCACACTTGCACAGAGCCAGACACCACTACAGCTAATCTTCCCAATAAGTATTATCATCATATTGCAGATTGCAGACCAAATCCTCTCCTGGTGTAAGTGGATAAAATGCCATTAAGGTCAATTGTGCTGCATCCATTTGCACCTGCAAAGAATTTGGCCCCATGCCTGGCCCTCTGCAGATATTAAAAAAAAGGTAAATCATGTATTCTGAGGCTGATGTTTGTGCTTTGCTTTTGTTGCCTGAATAAATAACTACAGTAACTCCTCGCTTAACATTGTAGTTATGTTCTTGAAAAATGTGACTTTAACAAAACGATGTTAAGCAAATCCAATTTCCTCAGAAGAATTAATGTAAATAGGGGGGGGGTTAGGTTCCAGGGAAATTTTTTCACCAGACAAAAGACTATATCTATCTATCTATCTATCTATCTATCTATCTATCTATCTATCCAGACAGACAGACAGATAGATAGATACACATACACACAGTATAAGTTTTAAACAAACAATTTAATACTGTACACAGTAATGATGATTGTGTAGCTTGGTTTAGGTGGTGAAATCAGAGGGTGGGATATTTCCCAGGGAATGCCTTACTGCTAAATGATGAACTAGAACTCAGCTGAGCCCTCAAGGGTTAACACATTGTTGTTAATGTAGCCTCACACTGTACAAGGCAGCACAAATGGAGGGAGGGGAGACAGCATGGCAGACAGAGACACACACCCTATGTGAGAGAGAGAGAGAGAGGCGCATTGCCCCTTTAAGTTTGCAGCCCCCACTCTAAGTACATTGCCTTTTTAAGTACATCAGCAAGTTAAGACAGCAGCTGCTGCCAGCAAGCTCCCTCTGTCCTGAGTCCTGTCATGTCCCCTCTCCCCTCCCCCCGGCTCTATGGAGATGGGGTAAGTGGGGGGCAGGAGGGGAGGAAGACACCCTGACATTAGCCCCTCGCTTCCCCTCCCTCCCCCTGCACAGCAAGAATGAAGCTCCCGGGAGCAGCTCCAAGGCAGAGGGCAGGAGCAGCACACGGCAGTTGGGGGAGGGACAGCTGAACTGCCGACAATTGATAGACTGCTGGGCGGCTGCCACACAGGGAACTTAGGGGAACTGGGAGCTGATAGTGGGACTGCCAGTCCACCCTGGTTCCAAGCCCCCACCAGCTAGCTCCAATGGGCTGCTCTTTCTGCAACCAGTGGACAAAGCAGGCAGCTGCCAAACAACGTTATAAGGGAGCATTGTGCAACTTTAAACGAGCACGTTCTCTAATTGATCAGCAACATAACAACGAAACAACGTTAACCAGGACGACTTTAAGTGACGAGTTACTGTAACAAGCGTGGTGGTTCACATACCCTCCTGGGAGACAGGTTTCAGAGTGGGAGAGGGGAGAATGATAACATTTGCATCACAATAATCATATGGAGATGAGATATTCATGCCAGGGGTGAGATGGAGCAGATTTCCTTTAAAAAAAACAGACATTATGAAGTCCATTAGAAACTGGTGTCCTGCAAATAAACCACTGTAACATCCTTTTCAATGACTCCCTGGAATATAAGCATGAGTACAGTGCTTCAAAGGCACTTCAAGAGTATCATAATTGGAGGCCAACAGTCAGACACTTGAACCTATGTAGGGCATATGCAAGAGGGAAATGTGGTGTCTCTTTGTCAAACCTATCCTAAGTAACAGAACTTTCTCTTTCCCTGTTTACATTCAGTTCATCTTTAGTGCTGCTGAGCTGGTTGTGAATAAATGAAGAAGGCTGTGGAAGTAGAGCAAGGCCTGACAGGGATTGGAAGGGGTTGCTTTGAGATTGCTGTATTGAGCAAATAGTTGAAGCTTTTCTTTGATAACACATGACTAGAACCATTTGCTGTTACCACAACTTTAATTGACATTGCTATTGTGTCTCTAGAGAACTAAGGCTTTTTTTGATGCATGTTCACCACTTCCATTAATGCTAATGAATCTACAAATGCATCTTTAGAAGAGGAAACACATAATGATAATTATAACTTACAGTCATATATTGCTTTTAATACAGAAAGAACTCAACATGCTTTACAAACTTTACCAACACATTTTAAGTGTGTGTGTGTGTGTGTGTGTGTAATCACTTTCCCCACACCTGCTGTGCAGCCATCTCAAGGTGAAAGGCAACACCTGTGTAACAACAGAGCAACATTGCACAACATGGTAATGACAGAAGGTTAGCATGCCTTATCCATTTGAAATCATAGGGAGAATTTTAGTTAGGTGGCATGTATATTACCCAAATCAAATTCTTGGCTTGATCACTGGAGCTAACACTCCTATTGTTAAGGTGTGGGGGAAGAGGAGAGAAAGTATCATGGGATTTGAAATGATGGCAAGTTGCCCGAACTCTGTGTGCCTGGACTGGATGAAAGCCAGCACCTCCAAAAGCAGTGTGTGTGTCAATACTAGGTTGGACATTGGTCCAAGATGGAGCCAGAGGGAAGAGCGCCACCTCCTGAATAAGCAACATCAAATCTTACAGCTGCTTAGCTTGTGAGAGCACAGTAGAAAGTGAACTTCAGTGTCATAAGTAGGGATAAACTTACATTATGAAAAACACAAATGGCTGACATCAATAGTGATGTATAAAGTCAGAAGTTTGAGGTGAAGATTTCGTCAGCGTAGGAATGAAATAAACAATATAATCTCTGAAACTGTCCCCTCTTCTAAGAACTGTATTTAGTAACTTCATAGTCTCAGGTTTATAAGCAAACAGAAAACATCTAAACATAATATCCAGTCTACGGAGGCTATTTTAGCTTCTCAATTACCTTACTCAAAGCAGTTGTGTGGAGTTTCTTCAGCTAGATGTGCTGTGATCAAGGTAGAGTGATCCTTACTTCCTGACAATATTTGCATACTGAATGATAGGAAAGTAGTAAACTTTACTTGGGCTTCAACATTCTAGTAAAACCTTGGAACATTTCCCTTTGTATGGTTCCCATTAGAAAGCCGGATGGTTGTTTCTGATGGCGTCTGCAATATTTCCTAAATCCCAAATGCATACTAACCTATGTGGCTGTACGTACTCCTTCCCTAAATCTTGCTTGTTAGTTAGAATCAGCTTTAGTTATACTGTGCTGGATTCACTTCCTTCCCATACTGTCAGAAAACAGCACTTTCCTGCACCTTTGAGGCCTCTGGTGCTACACCAGGGGAAGGCAGGTGGTGTTTCTATCACTAAATTACCCTGGAGTTTCTGCTATGGAAGGTCAGCTGTCAATTCCATCAGGGACTCGATACAAGCTCACAGAGGGGTAGCCATGTTAGTCTGTATCAGTAAAATCAATGAGGAGTCCTGGGGGCACCTCAGAGACTAACTAATTTATTGGGCATAAGCTTTCGTGGGATATAACCCACTTCATCAGATGCATGGAGTGGAAAATACAATAGGCAGGTATAAATATACGGCACATGAAAAGATGGGAGTCACCTTACCAAGTGGGAGCGGTCAGTACTAACGAGGCCAATTCAATCAAGGTGGATGTGGCCTATTCCCAGCAGTTGACAAGAAGGTGAGGTGACTGTGAGTTGTGCTGAAATCAGTGCATCCCTGGCTGCCTAGTCCATGTCCTCTCTCCAAAACTTATGGGTAGCATTTGCTATAGGGAAGACCCAGAGGGAGGGGAGGCTGTGGGTGCCTTGTCCCATCACATTGTTTCCCCACCCTAATCTGTGGTATACATCAGTGAAATCAGGCCTCTGGGTGGAATTCATCATAAAATCAAAGGACATTTTGTAAAGGGAGGGATCTATCCTGCTGGCAGATACTTATCCTCTCAACTTTAATGGGAATATAGCTTGGTAAGAAATGAAAGCCAGGAAGCCCCAGGCAAAAAACAAACCCTAAAGTTAATCAAATTTTCAGTGTAGAGGCACTGAAAAGCAAGCTGTTTACACTGACTTCCCCCACCTCAAGGGTACTCAGGAGTGTTAGAAAGGCTACTGTCTCCCTTTGGGACCTAAGATACACATCAATCAAAACAAAGTGCTCCCCTAGTGGAAACTCGCTGGAGACCGCATGCTGTCCAGCACACCTCTTCCTGCTACTCCAGATGCGGATCTCATGGAGGTCAAAGTGAGAGTGCTGAAACTCAATCTAATTCCCTAATTCTCCGCCTGCAATGAAATGGGCTCCCTCTTATTGCCTTTCTAATGAAAAAGCAAGCAGGCATTCATCAGCCTAGGTCACTGTCATTGCCTATTATTATTGTCATAATTGCATTTTACCATCGTTGTTATTTAACTGACTAAAGCAGCAAAGAGAAACAAATTATATTCTCTTAAATCATTTTTTACAAAATGAATAAGAAACATATTTTTCCTTTGAGAAGAAAAGAGGCAGTTTTATTTTGTCCTTTTTGTAGTGGTTTTTGTTTTATAGGAAGCAATTTCCTGATTTTTCTAATTACCCATAATGAGCTTTTGATCTTACTAAAACCTTGCTATTAATTATCTTCCTGTAAAAACAGCAGAAGCAGCTTTTTTCCACAAGATTTTGATTCTCCTTTAGGACCCAATCCAACTGCCATCCAAGTAAATAGGGGCCTGTCCTTTGCCTTCAGACAAAAGGACATGGATTAAACCCTTTGTGAAAATACAGATTCCACCATTAAACATTTTAATGTCACTCCCTTGACCACTCTGTTGTTCTTAGTGGAACTGATCTATGCAAACACTGGAGTACTGGAACTAATACAGAATGGGAGAATCTTAGCATCTCATTTAAATACTGCACAGCATATAAATGTGGACCACTACACTGACTGTTGGGTTCTCATGTTAAGTGTCATGCATGAGGTATTACTGTACCCAGCATGGTGACTAAAAACATATTATGTTGGTTCTTTTTTTAAATACATGCGCAGGAAAATAACAGAAGGCAGAAATTTCAACACATACTTGTTCTCAGGATATTTACGTACGTTGTTTACTGAAGTCTTGACTACGTTGTGAAGTGTACATGGCAGTTCTCAGCAACTAACAGAGAGACCTTTTATTTATTTGTTCTGCAGCTGGAAATACTGTTCTGAAAAGCTAGGAAGTTTTTCCTAAGCATATGATGAAACCTTCCCCACAATGGAAATCACACTGTAGTTAGCATCACAATTGTCCATAATGATATTTGATGCTAATCTTCTCTCAATGTGCTTGTGGAACTTTCTTGAACATTTGTGAGTATAACAAGCTGTGCAATCCATTATTAATATTAAAGACAGTAGCATGAAAAAATAATCTACATGACCTTTTTTCCGAAGCTTGGGGGCTGTATTCATTTCTTTAATCAGTTATTAAATATTCAAAGGCCCAGTGGCTCAGTAATAACTTTGCAAGCCAATTTATTTTAACTGGTGATTTTGCTTAAAGTGTCCTGACCTAAAGGATTTCATTCTGACCTCATTGCTACCCATGGAATATCACTGAAATCAGTGTAAAGATCAGAATCTAGCCCAGTGTGTTGTTCTAGCCCTGTTTGTATGTCATGTTGTTTTATGCAGAGTCAAATATCTCTGGATGTTCCATTTTAAGCACATGGGGTGATGTACACCATTTTAGGCAGCACCCATCTACTGCAGAATTCTCAGGTATGCCAGAGCAGTGCTCTGCATTAGAGCTTCATCCTTGCAACCTGTGGTGCTTTTCACATCAGTAACAATATGTCAAAGGTGGGCTCAAATTTTTGCACTATCTGGAGGCCAGTGCAAATTAAGAGGCAGCTTTTCCAGGTGCATTTCAAGTTTCTAGGTTCTGAAAGAATGGTGACACATTTATATCAGAAAGCCAGCTACCTCTCAGCTGGCTCTCTACTCCATCTATTTCCTGCCACTCCTGCTTGGTGAACCATTCTTCACACTTTTCCTCCACATGCTGCTAAGACTTTTTCCCACCCAGTCCCATCAATTGGTCCTCCCTAGCTTCTGCTACAAGCAGTGCTCCTCCTGTTTGGTTCCCCTATTCATATGGCTACAGCTCATCTACTTGCATCTTCTCCTCAGCCTTCCACTTGTGTTTGCTATTTCTTCTCCCTGGTAGTCCCATTTTCCCCTAATATTCCTGGCTTCTCTTCCCTATACTACCCTCCCCAGCCACACACTCTTTGCCTGTCCTATACCTGTCTACCTGAATAGTCCAGTGCTCAACTCCTGCTGCCCCCACATTTTGGCTCCACACTCTTTCATCCTCCACTCTTCCCCTCTACCTTCTGCCTCCTCCTGCTACTCAAGAATATCTCCTCCTCTGTGACTCTGCCCAGTAGTCCCTTTATCTCTTACAGTTGTGAATAATTTCCTATTTAAACATTCAGGAAGGAGGGGGTTAAAGTACTGTGAAATATTCTGATTAAATAAATTCAGAGCATTACTGAAGTATTATTAGTTGTTGACTTAAGTGTAGCTATCAACAAACCCTTCGTTCAAGTTATCAAATATATTTCAGACAAAGCCTTCAATGACTAATGACATTAGCTGAAAAATGGTAAATAGTTTTCATGAAAATTTCTGAAAGAAATGAAAAAAGTTCACTGAAATTTTGCGCTATTTTTTCATGACAAAAAAAATAAGTTAAATACTCTTTTTTTGTTTGGAATGAACTGAAAATGTTCTTTTTTGAATAAAGGCCATTTTTCATCAAACAAAGTTTTTATGGAAAACTTCTACCATCTCTATTATATACCATATCCTGTGATTTAGCTTCATCCAACAGCCCCATTGATTTTTGTAAGCGATCTGCCGCCGTATGATGACAGGGCAAGAGTCACAAATAAATTTAAGAGCTCATCTGGAAACACTTACAGGGCCTACTTTTCAGAGGGCAGACACACAGCACTTTCTGAAAGTCAGGCTTCTTTAAAGTATCTAAAAACTTGAGGAACCCAAAATCACTAGTCACGTTTGAAAATAATAACTAAGAAGAATATTTTAATTGGCCTTCTTGATTAGGACTATGTAGTTTCCCTGGACCCTATTCTCCCAGCACAGCATATGTGTAACTTTCATTAAAATCTAGGTTCTGAACATGAAAAGGATCTGCCGTGAAATAAATGAGAGACACTCAAATCCCACAGTGGGAGAATAATGCTTCTGGAGGGCAAAAAGCCCACTACACCATTTAGTTCCTAAAACATTTCTCTGTTATGGCCCAGTAGACACTGTGGAGAGCTAACAGATGGGAAGGAAAGCAATGACATATATCTCACCAGTTAACTTGGTTAAATGATTGCAATAAGAAAAGATATGAGAGGATCCTGGACAAACATATACCTGACTTTACTAGGATTTCTGATCTGCTGACTGATCTGGATTTTCTGTATGTGTGAGATGCAGACTCAGTTATGATTTTGTAGTTTCTCCTAATAGTTAACAACTTTTTCCACCATAGGCAAGGCTAAACATTAGAAAAGAAACAATGGCACGAATTTCAGACCTGAAGTCAATGGCATTACAACCACTGACACTAGGGCTGAATTTGGCATGGTATATTTCAGTGTCAGGCTAGAGGACTGCATTACTTTTGACTCACCTAATCTCAACAGTGCAAAATTTTGCTCTGGTGTCTTATTGAATTGCAAATACAAACTGAAGCAGTACTTATTTATAACATTATACAAGATGTCACTCACCAGAAAAGAGAAATGAAACAGACAGAAGAACTATTATCGTTGGACTTTCTTTATCTTTCTCCACTGGTCTGAAAAATGCCTGTTTCAGAAGCAGGAAAAAGAGATTAAACAAATGGTTGTTCTCTGGGCCAGCTGGATTCTTTCTTTGTGAAGCTAGATATGGTAAGGTTCCACACTCTGGGCCAAAGTCTACTCTTAGGCCCCGAGTCTCACTGCCTTGGACTTTGCATATTGGCGTTCACACACATACATAGCAGGTGTGAAATGCTACTATTTACTACATGAAGTAACTCTAGTGAGCATTTAACAACCATTTTGCCCTCACTTTGTACTGCTATAAATGACTGCACAAAGCACAAGGCACTGGAGAATTAAGCCTCATCAGTACTTCAGAGAAAATCTGGAATAACTCTATTTATATAAAAAAGAACAGGAGTACTTGTGGCACCTTAGAGACTAACAAATTTATTAGAGCATAAGCTTTCGTGGACTACAGCCCACTTCTTCAGATGCATATAGAGTGAAACATATATATATGCATCCGAAGAAGTGGGCTGTAGTCCACGAAAGCTTATGCTCTAATAAATTTGTTAGTCTCTAAGGTGCCACAAGTACTCCTGTTCTTTTTGCGGATACAGACTAACACGGCTGCTACTCTGAAACCTCTATTTATATAGGTTTCAGAGTGGTAGCTGTGTTAATCTCTATCAGCAAAAACAACAAGGAGTACTTGTGGCACCTTAGAGACTAACAAATTTATTTGGGCATAAGCTTTCATGGATTCCACAAAGTGGGTCTCTAAGGTGCCACAAGTACTCCTCTCTATTTATATAGTGCCGTTACCATTGTAACTGAGATCAAACTTCAGTGCTGATTGTGGTAGGCAGTGGACTGGTCTTTGAAGCAGTTGATCTTGATTTCTGATAAGCCCTGCCCTGTGATTGGACTGAGAGGATTGAGAATGGTGGGGTCAGTGACACAGGGGGTTGATGCATTAGCTTTTGACCTGCAAAACCAGGCTCACACCTGGGCTAGCCCACAAGTAAAATGAATTAGTTCATCAGTTTTCATCAGTAGCACCAGCAGTCTAATGAAATAAGTATCACCCTGCACTGGACTAACAAGGGTGCAGCAGACCAAGTTTTATGGGACTGATCCAGAGCCCACTGAATTCATTGGGAGTCTTAGATTGGCTTCAGTGGGATTCAGATCATAAGAACATAAGAACGACCATGCTGGGTCAGACCAAAGGTCCATCTAGCCCAGTATCCTATCTTCCAACAGAGGCCAGTGCCGGGTGCTACAGAGGGAATGAACAGAACAGGTAATCATCAAGTGATCCATCCCCTGTCTCCAATTCCCAGTTTCTGGCAAAACCGAGGCTAGGGATCAGGCCCTTCATTAATTGCTTAGGACAGCGTGCACAGTCATTAAAATAATAATTAATATTAGGCTATTTATTATTCTTATAGAATTGTAAATATGCATGGAGATGTACAACTGGTAAACTGGTTTTAGTTCCCTCATAAATCTGCTAATTTGAGTAATTAAATTAATCAAATTCAAAGGGGAGGAAGGGGGGAAAGAAAAAATTATTAGTTTCTAAGGGAAAACATTGTTCCTTCCATCCTTGCCCCTACACAATATTTTATTGTGTGTGTGTCTCACTATGTAAGGCATATAGTAAAATAGAGCACAATTGCCTCATAGTGTGATTGACCTGTCATGTTGAGAAGGCCTTTTTTTAAAAGCCAAGAAATCACTTGTCAATGTCAAATCACCCATCCACAGTGTGACATTCACATTGTGAATCCAAACTCAGCTCAGATTGTGACAAAGCTGTATTGCATTCAGATCCTATAACTAAATGTGAACAAATGTAACACTCAAGTATTGCTTTTATGATTAAATAAAAGATGTCTCACCCATGAAAGGGGATTATTATCTCTAGTATAAAAGCGTGACCCCCTCATTAAAATATCCACAATCAAGTCCATCTCTTCCAGTGAGAGATTCTATTTATTCTGTGGGATTGTTTTCACTCACACTTTAGGTTTGAATCAGAGTGTGGGAATTACTAGTGAATCAGGTTTACTTCTTGTGAAACTCTTAGCAGCTCCATTTTTACTGTAATTAGAGCTTTTGCTGATTACTATCATTACTGTATTTGCATCCGAAGAAGTGGGCTGTAGTCCATGAAAGCTTATGCTCTAATAAATTTGTTAGTCTCTAAGGTGCCACAAGTACTCCTGTTCTTTTTGTGTATTTTCATAAATCGCTATCACCTAGGCTTTTCTGAATGGTAAATTCATCCATACTTTTGTTGTGATTTTATTATGAAACATAATTTTACACGTGCTTATAAAAGAAGGAACATTATTGTTGGAGCTAGTAAAAATGGGATACAATTTTTACTCACTTTTTTAATCAAATTCAATATGTTGAGGGAAAAAATCATTGAAATTGAAAACTTTATAAAATTTTCAGCCAGTCCTAATTATTATGTATATCTGGCCTCCTTAATCACTTTCTTGGTCTGCCCTGAATATTTCCTCTATCCAAGTGAAGGAGAAAAAGCCATTTGTATATGTGAGATTCACTAATTGCCAATAGAAAGTAATCAGTTACCACATAGTGATATCAGGGATATCAGTTTTCTTCTGTATTTGGAATAGTGGAGAAGTATGCTAAACAAGCTACCCCTATTTGGTAACTATTGGTGTAGTGTAGTTGTAACTATTGATGTAGTGTAGTGGTGACCATCCAGTAGTCAGGGTAGTTAATAAAGGTGGCTATACTTTCTTCAAGTAGTCATACTAGTCATTTGCTGAGACAATTGTCTGTTCATATCTTTGTTGTCTTTTCTTTTAGCCTGATTTTTCTCTCACTTAGGCTGGGTCTACACTACCCGCCTGAATCGGCGGGTAGAAATCGACCTCTCGGGGATCGATTTATCGCGTCCCATGGGGACGCGACAATCGATCCCCGAATCGACGCTCTTACTCCACCAGCGGAGGTGGGAGTAAGTGCCGTCGACGGGAAGCCGCAGAGGTCGATTTTGCCGCCGTCCTCACAGCGGGGTAAGTCGGCTGCGATACGTCGAATTCAGCTACGCTATTCACGTAGCTGAATTTGCGTATCTTAAATCGACTCCCCCCTGTAGTGTAGATGTAGCCTCATACTGATGTAGCTCAGGAAGTAACTCCCTTGGGGATAGATGAGAATCAGGCCTTATACATCAATGGAGCCTCTTATTTGCTCCAGCTGTGACTGTAAATGTTCCAAAGTACAAGTACCTTGTGCATCACATATGCCATGTAAATAACAGACAACAATAATAATATTTTACTGTGTCTAAACACCTCCCAATGTTACTCATCCATTTTATTCATATAGATGTCACTCCAATATCATACCGCAGTTGTTTATCCAATATGGGCAAAAACCTCTTCCACAGTATGGAATATACTGCAGTGATGAGCACATTAAAAAAGTATAGTTAGATGCTTTTTGTGACCTTGATAGTTTATAATCCCCTGGCTCTATCCCAGAGGCACAGTTACCAAGAGAATATGTTTCTTGTAATATATTCCCAAAGAATATACTTGAAGAACCTTCAAGATGTTGTATATTAAAAAATACAACATTCCTCATCTTCCTCATCTCCCCCAGGTATCTTATCCTTAGCCAGCAATATAATAGCACTTTTAATTTCTTTTTTTTTAAATAATGTTCTGTTCCAGATATTTTTGCTATCCTTCTGTTAAGAGGAATTTTACATTTATTTTCCAAGTCTTTCCCTGCAGACTTATATTTTGGTTCATATAGTTTATGACAATATACTTCAAATGTTTTATTTATTTTAATAGGGACTGTTTTCATTACATCATGTAGGATTTGAGGGATGAAATGCACTTGGAAAGTTGTCTATCTTTTCAAAATGTAGCTAAAAGCCTTCAAGGTCCTATTTCTTGGATCATAAAATTTGGCTCCGGATGACTGAAATCAGAACTCTGTTTGACCTGTTGTGACTTTAATTCACACTATATTTCCATCAGTTCTCTGAATATTTTATTAGGGCTAGAGGTTCATCATTTGGTCTCCAAATACTTTAAGTTTTTGTTTAATTTACCGATTTATCCTTTTGTTTTTCTCTTTGTATTCTATATGCAATACTTTTTCCTGTCAGTACTATGCATTAGGATGAAATACACCAGTGATGTGGCTGTCAACCACGCTCAATATTTAAGCCCTGATCTGGAGGCAGTACAGGGGAGCTATGTACTTTGCAAAGAGGTCTGCACATTCCCTGAGTGCTCCAAAAAGAGTCTGTGCTGCTGCCCAGAGAAGGGACCATAGGATTCATATTTAGGTGGATGTGTTGGCTGCAGCAGAAGTGGGGTGAAGTGGCTACTGCCATTGTTGTAGCTCAGAGACTGGAACAGTAGCCCTGGGACAGGAAGGGTCCGTTTTGCAGTCTAACATTCTGGTTCTAGGTGGAAAGGTGAATTTAAACTCCCCAGCCCACTTACATTTCTACATAAGCCCATCACTCAGGCTTATGCAGCAGTGTATTTAATTCCTTTTAATTTCAGATTCTTCCTTGAGATGCCGATTGCCCATGATTTAGTCTTAAAATGTCCTGGATTCCTTTTTACCATGGACGAATTATGTACCCTGTAAATTTGTATGGTATGTATATTTAGTATCATCTAATTTCATTGATTTATCCATCATCCACTACTGTACCTGTTTATCAAAATTGGAATAGGGAGATGATGTAGACACAGCACTACTATATGTCCCACCCTATCCCGTATGTAATCAATACCACCTACTGTCATATGTTTTATTAAACAACTAACTCTCTCTGCCTGCCCCCACTTGTAGCCTACAGTCTAATTCAGGCATATATGGTAGAACAAGTAATGATTCAAACTGGACAGGTGATGTGCAGAAGAGGTTGCTAGTAAAATGCCAGTGCCCTTTTTAATTTTGTGTTAGAATTTAATTCTTTTGACTGACAGCCCTGGAGAACCTTCTGTTTCTCCACAGAACAGCAGTGTCATGGAAGGCAGCGCTACAAGTTTTCCCACATTGGCCTGGTAATGTAAACAAATCCTCATGTGGAGGTGCCACCTGTGGCATGACTGGGTATTTCAATCTTCATGGACATTCAATCTTTGTCCTTCCTATTGAGACTGCCAAAAAAGTGGTTGTGCTGCTCATTCTCTGTGATATGGACTCTTTTGTGTCTTGGACACAACTTGACTGAGACCTCCACTTCATTTCACATAAGCCACCAAACAGCCTTCTAGGAATAACAAGTTTATGTTACTACTGATCAGGTCTGGATTTCAACCTGTGGACCAACAGCCCTTTTAAGAAAATGGGCTTTTTCTTCCAACTTACACAAATCGCTTCCTGATGAGTAGTGCCAAACAGGACGAAACATCATTTTATCCATTAATTGATATAAAAATGTCAGGCACGTGAAGGAATTAAAGCACTAATGAAACAACTGAGTACAGCAGAAGTTAAAGGCTTGGGCAAAAAGCAATAGGATACCGATGTGTTGGTGGTAAAGAGCAATGCCTACAGGTGTCAATAGCTATGAACTCTTACAATAGAATGTATGGTTCTGTTTTAAAATAGTCTTCCAGAACAGATTCTGAAGGTGAGACTCTAAGCTTAGTGGGCCAGAGACTCAGCTGTGTGAATCAACATGACTTTGAGCTATGCTGATTGACATGAGCTAAAGATCTAGTTTTGGTTGGCACTAGTGTCCTCTTGCAACTAGCATACTGATGGACACCGTGTCACCTTAACAAATAAGCATGAGTGCAGGCCTCCCAGAGTTTGTTTCTGCATTATACATGGTTATTAAGAGGTAAATTCTTAATTAAGAGGTTCTCATCTAGGAGTGATGAACTGCTACAAAAGGTAAGGGGGTGTACGCTGCTAAAATCTTTTTTAAAATCTCCAAATAAAGTAGCGTTCAACCCCATGTAAGACATATTTCTGTCTGAATGAGGACTGTGGGGCTGGAGAGGAAAGAAGTATTATAATTGTGTCTCTGCTCCGGAGCAGATTTCTGTAGGAAGCAACCGTGGAAATTTGCAAAAATGTGTCTATAGCCCAGTATAGTTTCCTGGTAGTTCAATTGGACAAAGAAGGCAGATGTATGACTTCTGTGGGTTCCAGGCTGTGGAAACTTATGTATAATGTCTGCTTAATCTCTTATATGCCTACAAACTGATTTTCATATCAATTAAATGAAAATCATTATTCTTCATTTCAAATTGTGGGGAGAGTATTTACATGCATACAGACACAAGCTTCATCTCATGTAGTTCTTCCAAAAAAAAAAAAAAAAAAAAAAACCATAGCTCATGTTTCCAAGAATTGTCTATCTTGCAGGGTTCATAAACCCCCACTTGCTTTGGGCCATATTCTGTCTCAGCTACATTGCTAAAATTGGAATAATTTAACTGGCATCAACAGCGTAACTCTAGATTTACACAGGTGTAACTGAGATAGTTGTGCAAGTCGTGGTATGATGAGTGCAGGAAAAAAGCAAGCAAGCAGGAAAGCATACACCTCAGCAATCTGGTCCTTAATTTAGGAACAATTACCACCTCAAATTGTACTTCTTCCAAAGCACCAATACAGCATACCACTGTACACAACTGCAAATCTAGTTAAAATATCTAAACAAAAGTCACATACCTAACAAGACATGTTCAACCACACCGGTTTTTGTTAAATCCTTTTTTTCTTATCTTTCATCAATGTGTTATCTAATTAGAATCTAAAATCTTTGGGGCAAGCTCCTTCAGTGAAATCCTGGCTCTGCTAAAGTCAATGCACCAGCGTAGTACTGGTGCAGTGCAAATAATAATAATTATTATTAATAAAATATGCATTATGTTTGATTAATTGCAAGCTGAAGATTCTCAGACAGTATCCTGTAGTTTAAAACCTCATCAAGAGGCAGTGTTGAAGAACTAAACACTTGAAATTCTGAAAGCTGCAATATATTTTAAAATTCTAATTGTGTAACAATACATTTTAGTTGTCTATGCAGAAAGAGTAACAGCTTCACTTATCTTTAGAGGGCTAATAAAATCTAAAATATTTTCTCTCCCTGTCACTCAGATTTTATTTTAGTGCTCTCCATATGCTACTGCCATATTACAAGAAATGGGAAAGTAATATACTTGTATTATAACAGCCTATTAAATTATCATATTCTTTTTCTAGTCCCAATATTGTAAATTATCAGTATGTGTCTATGTAAATTGAAGCTTTCATTTTGTAATTAGGCTGCATCTTCTGTCATTAATATTCCAATTTACTATTTAAGATGAGTGAAAAGTTACACAGGTAAAATCAGAGATCATTTCCTTTCCACTGTGTTGGAACCAGAATTGCCAGCAAGAATATATTGTGCTGAGCAAAACATAAAACATGTGTTATAAAAGGAAGTGGCAGAGGATGCTGAAGGTCAAAAGATACACTCTCAACATCTGCAAAATGTTTTCATGAGCTGATTCTTTTTCATGTGAATCCTTAGTGTTCAGACTCTTTATTAAGACAGAAAGCGGGCTGCAAGGGTTGCATACATGTCAGAAAATATGGAGAGTTCTGACAAGGTTCTCAGGTAAGAAGGTTACTGGCATATGGCAATAAGATGGCTAAAACTGAAGATGTAGCTCTTCTAGTAACTCCATAGTGCCAGGAGTTGACTTTTCATGACTCAGGAACCACATGCTGCTGGGTGACTAGAACTTACTATGCAAAAATGACCCACTATTTCTCTCTCCTCCCAGGTTTAAAAAGAAGTTTTGTTGTTACGTGTTTGTAACCGGTTGGAATGCATGTTGATCCAATGAGCCAGTTAAAACCGCTCATACCAATGGATAATGCTTTTTGTGTGAGATGCTCAGACTGAAAAATGTAAATGCAAACAGCTAAAATATTACATGCTGAATGACCCACACACAACCAGCCTTTAATGGGGAATCATTTTAAATGGGAAGAACAGCACTGGCAATTTCCATTTTCCCATAAAGCTCCTGCTTGTGTATGCGTAACTGAGACAAAGGGGGTTTGTGGACTGTGGCAAATAATCTCCTGGTTTTACTTTGATTTGCCTTCTGATTTTTGAACTCTTGGCTTCAGCAATGCTGCCATTTGCCAAATAGGGAGCACTAGTCAGATTCTATCTCAGTGAACTAGGCCCATCCCCATTCGAATTCAAAGAATTTGATTATAGACCTGATCCCAAACTCATCCAAGTTCCCTTTGACTTGAAAGGGCTTTGGATCAGACCTATACGAGAGGCTCATAGGCACTTGAGTGCTTTTGGTTCCAGTGAAGTCAATAGGTGCTCAGCAGGTTTCAGACCTGAGCTCTAAGTGTGTTGATGAAGACATGCAGATTTACTTGGTTGGCAAAATCAGGCCATTCCATATGTCAACTGGTGGGGAGCTATCTGGAGTGGCTCATGACCATGATTGCCTACCTCAGGGCAGACTATCAAAAACAGGGCAGACACCCCAAACTGGAAGTGTGTTCAATAGTTAGATTTCACCAAGCCAGTAACAAATGTGAACTCCTGGAGATCACTATAACGGTCTTACCATGGAGTTGCACACAGTCCCCTTAGATTCTCCAGTCTATCTTGCCATCCTGATAAATGGTCACTTACACCAAAAATCACACCACATTCAGTTGCTTCTAGTCCCAAGAGACCAGTCACTTACCCCCAGGTCAATTGGTATTCTAGATCTTACTCCCAGGACAATGCCTTAGCCAATCCTGTAATAAAATATCTAAAGGTTTAGTAAGTAGGAAAAAGAAAGAAGAGACTTGCTTATAGGTTAAAGCAAGCAAACATATACACACACCAATGAGTTGTCATCTAAATCCTAAGAGTGACAGTTATAGTGATCTGTCAATTCAAAGTGTCTTGCAGGGCAGACCCAAAGGGATCTTTGGCTTCAGTTTAGGGTATCACAGTTGAAACACCCCAAAAAATGGAAAATTTTCCTGTGGCTTTGTTTTATTTCCTTTATTCAGTCTCGAAGCCCATAAGACGAGCTTACTTGCACATAGCATTTCCCAGGTGCAATAGGGCCATTAGCCAATCCTTTGCATTGTAATGATCTTTGATGGCCCATCTGATTTTAATAGTCCTTTTGGATGGGTCAGGGGGATGATTCCCATACCTGAGTTCACAAGTTCAGAGCAAACATTTTCAAAGTTATAAAGCAAAACGTACAGATTTTCTTATAGCATGGAATGCAGACATTGCAAGTGAGATTAATGCATGCACCAATGTACATGCATTTCATAGAGTCTAAACACTAAATACATTCGTATGAGATTAATACCTATTATGACCAAAATCACCATCCAGGTGAACTGGTCTGGTCTCCAGCTGTAAGTTTGTCAGTTCTTAGCTAATTTCTGTAGCCTGGGCAAGGGCTGGCATCTGGCCTGCCAGCGTCACAGCTATCATGGTGTTTACGATGGGCCAGATCCTGATATCTTTATTGATTCTGAGGAGAATAAGTCCACAGATAGTCCCATTGATTTCAATGAGAATATTTTTAAGTGCTACTCAATGTAAATAAGGGTATAAGATTCCATCTCTTTTATTTTTTTGTTTGTTGTAGCCATTTCACTGAATAAATCATGCAAGAGTTTCACGCTGATTACTGAGGAAATAGCTTTTCCTTAGGGCTCGTCTATACTACTGCAGTAAATCAATCTAACTTACACAACTTCGGTTACGTGAATAACCCTGTTACCCTGAGCATGCTGGACATTCAGGTCCTTTAATAACTAGGAGATGAAAGGCTTTGACAGTCAGAAAAGATCCATTGACTAAAGTGGTTATGTGATTACCTTCCATAATCTGTGCCACATCAGAAGAAAAAAATCATGAACCACACCATATATAGCCCCTCCTCTCCCTCTTATTTTGCTTTGATAATTTGTGGATCTGTTTCTTTCTCTAGGGCATATTTGGCATGTGACCTTCCCTCGGTATATTACACCGTCTCTGCAATTCTCTCACCAAAGCAGATCAGTAATAGTACACTTGATATGCTTCCAGTAGGAATTGGGTATCAAGACAGAGCTTTAGACTTCAAAGTGTTCTAACAGTTTCAAATACAAAATAAGACCACAAAAACCACAAGCACAACAGAAAAGAAAAGAGCCTGTTTACAAGGTCAACTCATAGAGCAGCTCAGTGGATGCAATTGTGTCTAGGCTCGAAATGCCCTGGGAGTAGACTAAGAGCTTTTACTGTTAGTGCTTACAACAGCTATCAAGTGTCTTTACAGACTTAACTGTCAAGGTTACCTGGCCAATCACATTTGTTGGAGTTCTCATTAAACTTCTAAGAGAAAACAGACCCAGATGAGCTTCTGGTACTCCTTCCATCCTAATGTTTCCTATGTTCCTTAAATGCCCTCTCAAAAACTGGAAAGTGCATGCACAGGAAGAAAAAGAAACAGACAGGCACTTGTTGACAGAGGAGCACCTCGGGTAGACTGATATGGTGTGAAGAAATGTAATTCAAACCCAATATTTTTGACTTGTGACTTCATCCCCCCTAGTTATATTGGAAGATATGGGGTTAAACTGCATCCTGATGTAAATTGGAACAAAGCCTACCCTGCTGAATCTCACGAGTATTTTATCACATTCCAATTCTGACGTTTTATTATAATTTCTATTTTGCAAAGAATTTAAGGGAAAAAATGTAAGAAGCATAAAGTGGAGAGATAACAGATGCAGGACTCTGGAGCTGAAAAGATTCTAATTGACATGAAAGCCATATAAATATGAATGATATTGTAAACCTGGGGATTATATTCACCACAGTCACATATGTAATAAAGTAAGTCAATAAAGCCTCTGGGAAAATTCTCTTTTGTGACATAGGGCAATTCCACTGTAGTTTATTCAGGCAAATTTCCTGTCTTCAACTGACCACAAGTTCTATTGGCTCTAAATCTTTTGGGTCAGATTGTCCAGGACCATTTTATAGGTGTGCAGGGTTATATTCCTTCTTTGCCCTGAGCAAAGGACAACTTCTGCCTTGGCACTTGGGAGTGCATGAACAATTCCTTCCATGTATCACTAGGAAGGGAGTGGAAAGGGGAGGGCAGAATTAAATTAATAGGTCTACTCTCAGAGTAAAGTACTATTGCACATGAACAAGAGCTGTAGAATTGGGGCATAAACAAGTACCCTTCAGGATGATATCAGAGTTGAGGGCTGAATGTTCCCATTCCACATGTGTAAAGCATCATAGGGTCTGGAATTAGGGGTGCTGGGGGAGCTGCTGCACCCCCTGGCTTGAAGTGGTTTCCATCATATACAGCGTTTACAGTTTGGTTCAATGGCTCTCAGCACCCCCACTATACAAATTGTTCCAGCGCCCCTGTAAAGCATTTTAGATCTGCTAGATCTGTTTCAGATTGGGAAAGTGATTTTGATTTAATGCCTTCTACTTGCCTGATTTGGTGAACGTGAGCGCCATGAGAGTACAGTCTTTCTGTGGGGCATGCTATACATCATTGACAGTGCTGGGCATGTGCAGCCATAATGGTAATATATTCCACAGCAATAGAATGAGATGATTGTGAAGAGTTCCGTAAGTGACAAGATACGTAATCAGTAGGATAATTCTCTTTGGCAGATTTATGTCTTTTTGTAGTGATAGCTTTTTAAAATGCAAGCCTTCTGTATATCCATTCATTTTAGCACTTGCATTACCAAAGGTGGTGGTTGGCCCTGATGATCAGTCACAGTTGTCAAGGTTGCACTGCTGGTCTTACACATTTTTAGAGGGAGTGGACAAACTGTGCAGAGGGGCTCCAGTTTCTTCAATAGACCCTCCTGACTGCTCACTGCATACTCTCCCTGTAAATGAGACTTTCACCACCCTCACCTTTCAACACCTTTCTATCTTAAAAAAAAAACCTGTTCTATTGCTGCTAAACTAGCCCCAGGGGTTCGGCCACCAACTGGAGTGCCCCAAGCAAGGTCCACCTCATACAGCTTTGCTAAGTATGTGTCACTATGACCAACTCTGCAATGGGTGTTCCACATACAAATAAATAATAGTGCTCACATGTCTATAGCACAGCTAAGCTTTTTTTTTTAAAAAAAAAATAGTGAGGATTATTTAACCTAGATTCATACATTTTAAGGCCAGAAGAGATTATGAGGACTTGTGGCACCTTAGAGACTAACAAATTTATTAGAGCATAAGCTTATGATGATTATCTAGTCTGACCTCCTGCATAACACAGGCCATAGAGCTACTCTCAGCAATTTCTGCATCAAGTACAATAACTTCTGGTTGAACTTAACAAATATCTTTCAGGAGGACAGCCTATCTTGAGATTAATACTCCACAAATTTTGTTTAATTAGCCTCACTGCTAAAAATATGTATGTTATTTCCAGTTTGAATTTTTCTACTTTCATCTTCTAGTCATTGGATCTTGTTATACCTTTGCCTGCTGCATTCAAGAATTAGACTCATAGACTTTAAGGCCAGAAGGGACCATCGTGATCATCTAGTCTGACCTCCTGCTCATTGCAGGCCACAGAGCCTCACCCACCCACTCCTGTAATACACCCATAACCTCTAGATGACTTACTGAAGTCCTCGAATCATGATTTAAAGACTTCAAGAATCCACCATTTACTTTCATTTAAACATGGAGAGAGCCTTCTTGTATCAGATTTCTTCTTCATGTGTAGTTAACTAGATCATGATCAATAATTGCCTTTTGACTTTCTCCTTGATAAGCTAAATTGACTGAACTCCTAAAATCTCTCATTGTAAGATGTATTTTCCAGACCTCAAATCATTCTCATGATGAACTCTTTTTATCCCTGTCATCCCTTTTCTGAACCTTCACAGTTTTACAACATCCTTTTTTTCTACTGATGTCATATTTTGGTTTTCATATAAAACAGTTCTTGAAGTATCAACTCTCCACTACTATTGAGTGAGAATGGCTCTTCGTCCTATGGAATTGACAACAGCTGGTTCCATAAACAAATCTGCCATTTGTTATGTCAGTCATGGTCCATTACAGTGGATACCACTAATATATTTGTACCAGTTTTTCAGATTTTACTTGCTTGAGAAATACTACACATACATTTAATGGGAAATACCACTAGAACCCATAACAAACTTTTGAAGTCCACACAATATACTTGATTTTATTAAAAATTTTGTGGCATGAATTGGGCAAACTTTAATAGGTTACCAAAAAGGGACACTCAGTGTTGAGCAATCTTTAGTGAGTGTACAATAGGAACCATACCGGAAAAGACAGAACCACATTGGCATTTCTGGGAACTGTTTCTGTTTAGATTGCTGTGACCTTCTTCAGGATAGGCAGCATTAACTTGAATAAAAAAATATGACCATAATACTAAAGTATGGCCTTGTTTAAGACATACTTTTATTTGTGCAGGATGAGGTTATGTTCAAGAAGACATTGGAAAACAACTTTATAGGTTACATCTTGTTCCAGGTGATTTTTTTCCCCCCATATACTGAGATGTTATCAGTGTAGTTGATACTGGAAACATACCGAATAATACTTCTCACAGTATCTTGAAATATTTCTGTAGCTGAACACATTCCAGATGTTAGCCTTGTATACTATCTTAGACCAATATGTGTTGAAAAAAATGGCAGATAAGATGCAGAAGCTAGATCCAGCTGGTGAGATCCTTTGAGATCAAGCTTCAGAAATACAATGGCATCATTCAGTGCAAGAGTTATGCCTCTGGTAAGATACGGCATTCTCTCTGTATTGCTATGTTCAGGAGTTACAGAACCATGCAATTTCTCCTGTGCCTAGTGCTTTGGGTTCTGGAAGCACTACATTTAATAAGACCCATGTAATAGGGCTACATTTCAGCCGAATAATCCCTTGTATTGCTGAGTTCCACAGTTCTTCTTCAACTTGTTTTTTCAAGTGACAAGGAATTTTTCTGTGGTGTTCTACCACTAATGCCGCTGATTCATTCACATGCAAGTGAACCTGGCAGTCTTTTATTTCAATCAGTCTTTAACACAGGAAGGCAAAAATATAGAGAAGCGTATCTATCTCATTGTGTTGTGGTTCTTCACAAAGAATCTTCTCTGAATCACTTTCCTCAGAGTTGGCAGTGAGACCCTAGATCTTTAGCTTAAACTGTAGAGATTCATGCTTTCAACTCTAGAGGACCCCACTCTACCTTGAATGGTCACTTAAAATATATGCTAACTATCTGCTAAATAATCTGTTCCACCTTGCATTTAGCTGTGATACTGGGAGTACCTTTCCAGACCTGAAGAAGAGCTCTGTATAGCTCACATGTTTGTCTCTCTTGCCAACAGAAATTGGTTCAATAAAAGATATTATCTCACCCACCGTGTCTCTCCAATCCCTGGTGTTTCAAGATGGCAGTTGTTACATCTTCACAAGGACTATATTCCACTGAAGTCCCAATTAAATCCTGTTTTGAAGTGGTGCATAGGCCATTTGCTGACTGTATATGTGGAACTGAATTTCTCCCCATGCAAACAGGCATATTTATGCAATGGTATTTGCATTCAAATATATGTATTCACTTTTCACACTGAAGTGCTTACCCCTAGTTATAAAGCTTCAGTAATCAAATAAGGTAGTAGATGCAATACCATGTGACTTAGGTGACCAGGCATGTAGTAAAATGGTCAGCAACAGTTAACTAGGTTATTCAGAGTATTATAGGCTGGATCCATGTTCCACTCCTCTCCCACTTCCTGTTTAGTTAGTGTGTGTTTTCCCAATCTGATTGTTATGTAGTTTAATAATGCAGCACATTCCTAACCTGAACTAAAAGGGTTTCTTGTGCACTGAGTGATCCCCTTACAAAATTGGCAATGAGGAAAAACTTGAGAATGGGAAAATTGAGGCGTTAATGCAGAAAATGAGGATAGGCAGCAATAAATTAAAAGACTAGACCACTATTTTCTTGCCTAGATATTGTCTAGGTAAGGACAAACAGAAAGCAATTTTCCTCAGTGTCTGTGACTATCAAACCTACTCCTTCCTAAGGATTCTGTTACCACCTCAGAAACCAGGAAATAAGAGTTCAGAAGACTTGCGACAGATCCTAACAGAGCACTGCACACCAAAGGCAAACATCATTATTGAAAGTTTCACATTTCATACTACACTGATGGGGCAAGATGCAACTGTAGCTGTGTATGTGGCAGAGCGAAAAAGATAATGCAATATTGCTAAGTTGGGAATCTCCTGGAGGAGATGCTGAGGTGTAGATTTGTTTGTAATATTAATAATGAGAGACTCCAAAGACAACTGCTAGCAGAGGGGAACTTAACCTGGCCCAGTGCAATAGAATTGGTGATGTCAATGGAAGCAGCAGTGAAAAACTTACAAAATGTGTGCTTAGAATGGCAGGGACAATTGAAATGCTTCAATAAAGAAAAGGCAAAGAAAGCTGAAAGGCACTCAGGCTCCTGATGGGTGTTTCCAGTGTGGAGGAGCTCATTTTGTATCAGTTTGTAAATTTCAAATGCCTCAAGATTGGACACTTAGCCAGAAAATGCAAAGATGACTATCAAATAGTCATCTCAAGCCCAAATATGCTACTTGATAGAGCAGAGGAAAAGGAAGAAAGCAGGGGGCTTTTTACTGTGAGGGGGAGGAAGGAGATACACAGTATGTACTGTCTAAAAGGGGAGAAAGTGGGACCTTTTGAAGTAATAGTAGAATTAAGCAGTCATTCAGTACAAATGGAAATAGATACAGGGACTTTCGCTGCTGTGCTCAATGATCCATATCAGCAAAGCAGGCCTAAGCATAATAGTTCTGTGCTCGTCTCTGTAAAATATAAAAGCCAAAAGAAAAAGTTACCAGTCCTAGTGATCCGAGGGCAAAGGCATAATCTGTTAGGCAGAGATTGCTTGCAAGAACAAAAACTGAATTGAGAGGAAATTTTCAAATTAGACCCTAGCAAAACACCAGCATTCCAGGAAGTCCTGGATGCTCATCCACACATTTTAAAAGAAGAGTTAAGGACCTTGGTAGGTGTAAAGGCCATGATTTGTATTCAGAAAAGGGTCAAGCCAAAATACTTTAAAGCAAGACCAGTTCCTAATGCTCTCAGAGAAAAGATTGTGGCTGAGTTAAACAGGCTGGAAAAGGAGTTGTTTTCTGAATGGGCCAAACCTATGGTGTCCTTGTTTAAACCAAACAAAACCATATGCAGTTGTGGGGATTATAAAGCCATGATGAATCAGGTCTCCAGGTTAGACAATTATCCCCATTCCACAGACAGAAGACTTGTTGGCAGTGTTAGGTGTGAGGGTCAAAAATGTAGTGAGCTGAACGTGCCACAGACGTAACAGCAGATGAGACTGTAAGAAATCTGGAGGAGGATTGTAAGAAATTTGCCACTATAAAACTCTCAAAAAAGCTTATATATGAGTACAATTAATTGCCATATGGAATACTGTCAGCACCTGGAATTCTCCAGATGGCAATGGAAAATTTGTTGAAAAGTATCCCATGTGTTGTAGTGAGGAGTGACAACATCAGAAGTGCTGAACGTCTCTGAACCTGAAGAAGAGACTTCACAGATTGGAGGCAGCAGGACTTCACTAAAAGAAAGTAAATGCTTTTTTATAAGACAGGAACTGGTGTACCTGGGTTACAGGACAGACAATCAGGGGCTTAACCCTGTGGCAGAAAAGGCTATGGCAGTCAAACAGACCCCAGACACTCAGAACACAATGGAGCTATGAGCACACTTAGGTATGATAAATTATCAGGTTTCTGCCAAATGTTTCAGCCTTTTAGAGCCCTTGCATGATCCTGAGGAAGGAGACACCCCTGGTATGAGGGAAAGAGACAAGAGAGAGCTTTCTTGGAGTCTAAAAAGCTACTCAAGCACTTGGAGCTCCTTGTTCATTTTGACCATAGGCGCCGACTCTGTGGGTGCTCTGGGGCTGGAGCAGCCTTGGGAAAAAAATAGTGGCTGCCCCACGGATTTCCTACTCCCCAACCCCTCAGTGCCTCCCACCCGCTGACGGCCCTGCGATCAGCTCCTACCCCTTCCTCCCTGTGCCACCCACCCGCCACAATCAGCTGTTCAGCAGCAGGAGGCACTGGGAGGAAGGGGGAGGAGTGGGGGCTGGAAGAGACTGGGGAAGAACAGGGTCAGGAAGAGACTGGGTGGGGGTGGGGCCTGGGGTGGAGCGGGGTTCCAGCATCCCTGGGGAAAACCCAAAGTCAGCGCCTCTGATTTTGACCTGGGCAAAGAATCCTGTCATGTGATGTTTCACTATATGGGGTAGGGGCAATTTTATCACACAGCATGAAGGATGTTGGAGAACGACCAGTTGGATATGTCTGGTCATCATATTCTCAGTTAGAGAAAGAAAGTCTACCTATGATTTTTGAAATAAAAATAAATCCATCAATACCTATATGGGAAACCTTTTACCATTCTGGCAATTCACAACCCACCTGAGGGACACTTCAGTGAAAACAAGGGCATGCCAGTCATGGCAGCTGCCCAGTTACAGGACTGGACTTTGACCTTAGCTGTTTATAGGATAGTCTATAAGTCAGGGCATCAAATGCCCACAATTGGTTGCCATTACCAGAACTGTCTGGTTCTATGGAGCTTCTAGAAGAGATTGTTACTCCTGGAACAACTCTGGCAGACACCAGTAAAGGCTTCCCAGATAAGAAATGGGCTGGTCACAACTCTATCCTGGCCCAGGTACTGCAGCACATACTGCAGGACTAGCAAATCAGAGTAAGGGAGAAGAGTTCTGCCCATCCAGGAATACCGAACTGAGCATAGAAAATGGATGTATATTGTGGGGCAAAAGAGTAGTTATTTCCCCGCCAAGGACAAGACAAGTTGCAGAGTTACCATAAAGCACACCCTGGCATTTCACACATGAAATATTTGGCTCAGAGGTATATATGGTAGCCAGACATGAGGACCTGGAAAAAGTAGTAAGTAGTGAAGGGGTATCATGAATGTCAGGCACACTAGCAGACCCTGGCACTGATATCTTTTCACCCCTGGGAATGGCCAGGACACCCATGGGTCTGCATATATATAGATTTTGCAGGCCCATACCTGGGGGAAATGTTTCTAATCATAGTGGAAGCACATTCAGAATGGTTAGAAGTACATGTCATGACTTCCACTGCTAACTGTGAAAAGCTCAGAGGGACCTTTGTCATACATGGACTAATAGGAGGGTGGTGAAGCACTGGAATGGGTTACCTAGGGAGGTGGTGTAATCTCCTTCTTTAGAGGGTTTTTAAGGTCAGGCTTGACAAAGCCCTGGCTAGGATAATTTAGTTGGGGATTGGTCCTGCTTTGAGAAGGGGGGTGGACTAGATCATGCCTCCTGAGGTCCCTTCCAACCCTGATATTCTATTATTCTAGTGGTAGGATTTGTCACGGACAATGAATCAAATTTTACAAGCATGGAGTATAAAGACACTCTGGGCAAAAATGGGATTAAACATATTCAAACTTCCCCATGTCATCCAACTTCCAATGGCTTAACAGAAGGAGCTGGGAGGAGTTATTTTTTTAAAAGGATGAAGATGATTAATTGGAGCTGGGAAACAAAGCTGGCTTGATTTCTTTTGAAATACAGAACCACTTTTCAAACTATAAGGGGTATAAGCCCTCCCCAGCTGTTGATGGACAGAAAGATAAGAATTCATTTGCTCTTCACACTTCCCCCTTCATGCTGGGATGGATTAAGGAAGCAAGCTTTTCAGAACCAAAACCATGACTATCATACTAAAGACAGACAGTTGAGCCCAAAGGACCAGGTCTATACCAAAAGTTTCAGTACTCTAGCTGATGTGAATTCCATGTACTATCTTAGAACAAAGTGGACTCTCACCTTTTAAAGTCTGTTTAAGTGATGGTTGAGTCATAAGATGACAAACAGGATCATGTCTGCTTGCAGAGTGACATGAAAGCTCCAGAGCTTTTGCCCTTGGGTGATGACCATCTGGAGGAGTCAACGCCACAAGAGGATACAGTTTTGGTGGGAATGCCTGAGACAGAGGTATCTACAGAATTGCTGGACCTGAAGACTGGGTGTCTGCCCCCAGAGGTGGCCTCAGCTGCCACAGAGAGGCACTACCCTGTGTGAGAGAAAAGACCAGTTGTTTAAAAGACCACATCTGGGCTGTGAAGTAAGAAGGGAGAGATGTAGGAAAGTTGTCATCAATGCGTTAACTGGGTTACTCAGAGTATAATGAGTTGGAGCCACAGTCCAGCCCTCCATTAGGTCCTGTTTAATGAGTGTGTGTTTTTCCTCTCTGTTTATTATGTAGTTGACTAAAGTGGCACATTCCCAGCCTGCAGTACTGTAAGTAAAATGTGTTTCTTATGCACTGAGTGGTCCTTTCACACAAAAAATCACAGACCGGGAAGGCTAGTAGCAAAGTTATTTGTTGCATCTGCATTTAACCAAAGAAATTACACAGGAGGTGAATGATCAGCTAATAAAAATCTGTCTTTTATAGGCTGGCTACTCTGAGTAACCAGGGAACAAGCTATCACAGTCCTAATTGCATCATCCATCCAAGTTAACTATTTATGTTTGACTATGGCCTGATTCAGTGCTCACTGAAGTCAATGGAAACACTGTGGAGACGCTTCCATCCATTGTATTGCATACAAGTGATGCCTGGTTTTAGTCACAAAGACATTCCAAAGGAACAAGACTGCAAGTGGGCAAGAGATGTAAAATAATTTTCTTTTTTCATCATTTTATAAAAACTTACTCTATAGATAATGTATCACAAATCAATGAATTTCCACAGAACCTGAAAAGAGCCACTCTCACTGGTTCTGCAACAGACATTGCTAACTATAGATCAGATTGTGGCCCAGCTTGCACAGCCATGCCCAGGAGTAAGGGGATGTTCAGAAGCAGTGTGGGGAGAAGAGGAGCTTCCATAAGACTGCAGCATTCCCCCGCTCATCCTTATATACATACTAGTAGGCAGTAATACATCTGTTAGTCTTAAAGGTGCCACAGGACCTTCTGTTGCTTTTTAGTAGGCAGAAGTAGATCAAATGGGGCATGGATTGGGCAGAGCATTGGCTGCACCCTTTCCCCCACTGTGCTAGCCAACATAGTGATACCAGCTGCTGGAATGTGCTAAGTATCCACCTTGCACAGGGCACTTCCTCCTCACAGCAAGGGGGAACCAGAGGGCAGATTGTGACTCAATCACAAAGAGCCTTCCAGTGTGCTCTGAGGCTAGCACAACAGTGCACTGTCCCTTGCTTGTGGATCACGGCAAAGCCATGTTTGAGCCCTAACTGCCACCAGTCACTACGTACCCATTGGTTTAAATCGCAAGGAATTGAGGAAAATAGATAGTAAAGAGGCATATCTATGGAAAGAGTCACCAAATTAAAGAGGATTTATAGAAGCTCTCATATCTGCTCCTGCCAACAAATACACGTGTGGTTGCGGCACTCGGGTCTTGGGGCTCAGTCACGCAAAGTCTCAAGCACTTGAGAAGTCCCATTGACTTCTAACCCTTTGCAGAAAGGGCTCTTATATCTAGTCTGTTCAACAGTTTGTCTCTGTCTAGATGACACCAAACCAATTAATTCATGAGCCTTATTATCCTGATTGGATCATAGCTGTTGATTTAAAAAGTGCAGTAGCTCTTCTCCTCCAAAATCCCAGATCATGTTACACTGTTCAGAAACTGTACATCTGATTCCTTACGGAGAAAAGCAAAGGATTTTTTCACCCCAATACCACAAATCATTGTCCCAGGTCCTTCAGCAAATGACATGATCTGATTTATGGCCATAAAACTTATCAAGAGGGGAACTGGAGTTAGGAATTGTCTACAGTAGATACTGCCATCACCAGAAGCCACTAATTGCACAGTGGTAAATTCTCTGTTTTCATAAGTTCAGCACAGCTCTCAATAGCTCCACAGGTTGCTGAGTAGCAAGGCTGGTGCACATAGCAACTACTTTTCCTGTTTAAATAAACCACAAGTACCCAGAGACTGTTTCAATAAATCACAGACTAGAACAAATTGGAACTTCATTCAAGGTGCAATTTCACATTCACAGCTAGCATTCTCATTGCTTTCCCCCCCGCCCTGCAATATTTATTTCTCTTTAGCTTTTTTATTTTGTCAATTTCATTATTTAGTTTCCCACACAAAATTCTCTCATGTACCTTGCCAAAAATTCTAGCAGGAGAATTCTTTTCCATCTGCACCGAAAGTACGCTTGGAAAGCTCTGCATTCATGTATGTAAAGGATAGTTACCAGTTACTCTTAGGAATCAGGGAGTTTATAGTCTTAATTTTGTGTATAATTTTTCTGTATGAATTCATACATTTTCCATTAATATTTCTGTCACATTTTGATCCTATTACTGTACATTATTTCTCTTTCTTTTTTTAGCGAGAGCTTCAGTAAACAATGTTTGGTTTTGCTCTCTTTTTCTGAAGAAAATAATATTCCAATTGTTTTAGCATTTAAGTATGTACTGAACTGGTTTACAATAATGTACAATAATGTTTACATCATGACATTGGGTTGTAAATATATAACAGACAATCTTATTTACATTGATAATAAATGATTACAGTATATGCATAATTGAAGATTTTCCTTTTTATGAACCTGCAGGTCTTGGGTACCATCAGAATTTGATATGAACACACAAGAGTTGATGTATCTACCAGTTTGATTATGCAACAAAATATACATATCCTTTTTATATCACTAGTCCATGAAAATAGTCTATATGATGAGTTAGTATAGTGGTTAATAGCAATGTTCTACATTGTCATATGGGGAACTGGTTTAGTTCCCATTCCTGCTTCCTCAGGCGGGAGAAAGTATCTCTCACCTTTTGCTGTTCCATAGAGACTCCTCGGGCTCTGCAAAGTGTGTTGCTGATGATGGGCTGCAAATGATCTTTGACCAAGTTGTTGTTGGCTGGAAAAGTGAGGGCATTACACTGAACCTTGATAGTGAAGAATATAAAAATCAGGGGGAAATATGTAAACTGTACATATTGCAAATGTAGCCAAGCCCTTCACAAGCTCACTCTAGACTGTAAAGTAAATGAGGGATGCAGGGTGTGCGGAGAAACAGCACGTCTAAGGAGACATGGGTTCGAATTAGATTCTCAGCATGCAGCTAAGGCACTATATTCTCCCTGTTTGACCTTATTCCTACTAGGCATGAGTAATTAGATGTCCATGCAGCTAAACCCTCCATTAATGGATTCTGTATTCTGCTCGCTGCTTTCTACGCTGAATGTATATATGTGTCACTTTACACCTGCACTGTGCAAGATCAGTCCTTCTGAGACAACTTCCTCTAATATAGTATTTGCATAAATCCAGACAAATAAACATCCATCTGAGGATGGCACTCATCTGCCCTGCCTCTGCAATAGAGCAAAGAGAACACTTCAGAACAGGAGAAAGTGAAAGTCAGTATATGAGCGAATCACCAAAAGGAAGCAGCCTCTTCTGAGATACACAATGCTAAGGACTTTTTAGCTAGGCAGTGCATTCAAGCCACATGAATGCTGTCATCAACCCCAGAGGAAATGGAATTCAAAGCCACAGTGGAGACAGAGGAATCTGCAAGATGAAAGGAAAATGAAGCAGCAGCTGAAGCAACAAGAGCAATGGTGGATGGGGGGGGGGCAGTAAAAGGGAAATCAGGAGCAGGGGTCACTAAAGCAGAAACAACCTACTCTTCAGCTCCTGGACTCTATATTGCAGATTTTCTTTCTAGTGAACAACACCTTAGGGATGAGCAAGAAGCAGCAAAAGGAGATGGCTGTCATACTCACACCTTTCTCAGAGTACTTGTCAAAAGTTACAAAGCGCCATCCTGCAGCCCTCTTCCTTCTTAGTCACATGCATTGTACATTTCCAGATTCATTTTTATAAGGTTTAAAATTCAACACATTAGAACACAATACAACCACAGCATGTGTAATATCCAATATTCTTTGGGCTCATTGATCTGAGATCATTTTCTTTGCTAAAACTATGAACACTGTGGCAACTCAACTTTTAACGGTGCATTAATTTAAAAGTGAAATGTTGCAGTGAAAAGTTGATTTAATTGAACATCTATGGGCAAGGGCAGTGCTTGTAAATACACAACTATCCAGCTGCAGCATATTGTGTTAGTGGTATTTTATTGTTTTGTTTTTCTAAGAATACGCCAAGGAAAGCTTCATCAATAGTTGTACGTACATAGTGGTCAGTTTTAGAGGGCTGCTGACTTCCCTGAAGACTGTAGAGTGATTACTGTGAACATTTCTGAGTGCAGTTATACAAAGCATTGCCACAGAATGCTAATGTAATACAATCCTGTTGCTTTTTATTCCACACCTCTCCAAAATCTGAACCTTCTTTTCTATTGCAACACCCTACAGGACCTGCCTTGACTACTGCAATTTCTCCTACTCTTCTAATCTCAGGTCTTTTGATACTAGCCATTACCCTCTTCCACTACATCCAAAACCTTGCTGACAAACTCATCCTTCTCACGCATTGTTTCAACCATGTCATTGTCACCTCTCTCTTTCAGCCACTTCACTGACTTCCCATTGTCCCAAGCTCCTGATTCAAACTTCTGGTCTCTGCTTGTACATCACATAACTCCTGCCACCATCTCTGATTGGTGTCTCTTCATGTTCCTCCCCACTAGGGTTGGTTGAAAAATTTCTGTCATAACTGTTTTTCACTGGAAAATGCAGTTTTTGATTAAATTTAAGTTTTTGCAAGAAGTGTCTGCTTTCTGTGGAAATATTTGATTTTTTGCCAAAAAAATTGAATGCCCAAACCCCAAAATATTTCAGCCAAAAAATTAAAATATTTCAATTTGGAAACACTTCTGTTGTACCTCTTGGGAGGTATAGTTCAATTGTCTCATGTTCCCATTCTCCAATATGGGCTGGGATTTCTTATTAGCCTACGTCTCCCATGATGCACCATGGCCAGGAATTCCCATGTTGCACTGCCTCCCCTCTCCAAGAGAGAAGAACATGGTGCATCCTCACAGATGTAATCTGACCAACAAACCCAGCCTACAGTCGAGAATAGATGCTTTAAACACCTGAACTACAACTCCCATAGGAACTGCAATGAAATTTCCAAATGAAAATATTTTGGGTTTTGCCCAAAATATTTCAGTTTTTGAATTTCCACTGAAAACTCAAATTTTTCAGGGGGAATATTTTTTTTTCCTTTTTCCTGTGATGCCAGTCTCCGTATTACTTGTATCTCTCAAAAGCATCTACATGTCTCCTCCCACTTTTTCCCTTATGCTTGCAATGATATCTCTTCCAAAACTTATTCAACTGGGTTCTGATCCACAGTCCACTGAAGTCAAGGAAAAAACTGCCATTTGTTTTGAGGGTGTTCTATATCTGTATATATGTAAATAGTTAATTGATAAGGTGCCAGTAGAATATATAACATAATTACTTGGTTTTGTAGGACCACTAATACAGCATTGCCAACCCTAAACATTCAAAAATCAGTCAGTCATCAAAAAATCATGATATTTGCCATAAAATCATGATGTTTAAAAAATATAATACATTTTACATTCATTTAATTTGTTTTCTCATTTCTGAGCCTTTCGGGAGCGATTGGGTACATTTTCAAGTTTTTCTCAGCAATAATAATAGCCACAAGGGCTAGAAACGTACTTTAAAAATAAATAAAGTCACAAGTCTCATATAATCACATGAATCTGGGAGGCAGGGCTTTAAGAATAATACCAAATATTGCAAGACTCAATATATTCATGAAAGTTGGCAACACTGACAGTTGTTACGCACTACAAATGACTCCTTTTGTGAAGCTCTTTACATCTGCTCTTAACACAGTTGACTTCAATAGGCTTTGAATTAGACCAGGGATCGGGGCCAGTTTGTTTACCTGCCGCGTCCACATGTTTGGCCGATTGCAGCTCCCACTGGCCGCAGTTCGCCACTCCAGGCCAATGGGGGCTGCAGGAAGCGGTGGCCAGCACATCCCTCGGCCCGCACCACTTCCCGCAGCCCCCCATTGGCCTGGAGCGATGAACCGCGGCCAGTGGGAGCCGTAATCGGCCAAACCTGCAGACGCGGCAGGTAAACAAACCAGCCGGGCCCGCCAGGATGCTTACCGTGGCGGGCCGCATGCCAAAGGTTGCCGATACCTGAATTAGACCCAACCTCCCACCTTTGCCACACTCAAATCCCTCCTAAAACCCCATTTCTGAGGTGATTCCTTTTCAGGTGTCTCACAAGACTCCTAGCTATTATCAATGTTGCCATTTCATGATTTGCTTTTTAATCTTGCGATAATTGGTGCTTTTCTTATAGCCCCGGTTCTTGAAGTCTTGTGAATATGGGAGAATCTAAGCTGTTTTTTAAAAGAGAAAACACACTTCTGGCCCTCAAGGTTGTGGCGGGGAAAACCAAGGAAATATGAAAGTGCAGCCAAAAGACTCAAACACCAGAAGACAAAGAAAAAAGAACCTAACATCTGTATTTTTTTTTAAATCTCATGTATTTTTTTTAAGATAGTCTCCTGATTTTTTAAAGGCCTGATTCAAGATTTTTGAACATTTGGGATTGGTACTGCTATATTATCCACAATTTATATTTAAAGTAACTGAGGTACAGAAAGATTAATGTCCTGATCCTCAGCTGGGCCTGGATTCAGGAAAGTTGTTGTCACAGCTCAGGGCAACTGCACCTATATTCCTCCTCTATGGTCCACCAAGTATACCTACACTCAGGTTTCTGGCTCCTTAGTACATTTCTTTGTAGGAGACCCATATCTTACTCAGTCCTGACCAGGGTATTTCCAGGCTTCACGATTCCCTGCCTACACTGTGAATTCCCTAGAAAGTCAGAGTGCTGAAGCAGGTCTGCTCTGCTTTTCTCTTCCGAGGCTATAAACAGCGTAATTGTCCACAGTTAAAAGGTACCACCCAGCTCTTTCTAAGCAAGCACATTTATTCTTAAGATGCATTATAGAGAAAACATATTAAAATAATAAAAGAACCTACACTTGTGCTGGTAAACTTACTAGAGATCATCCCCAGGTCCAACAAGGGCTCTGGTAGGAATCAGTTCTTCAGACCCCACAAAGAGATGTTTCTGTGGTTACAAATTCGGAACCCGCCTGGCTCAGAACAAGCACACCCATGAATCTGAGAGTCACTCCTTTATACAGTTCGGGTCTCTGATCATGTCTTCATGTAACAGGTGATCAGCGGACAACGGGCTCCTCCTCAGGGCGAAGCTTCAAATTGTTGAGTTCACATATGCATACACCTCCACCTAGAGATTTCCTAGGAAACCCACCTAATTTTAATGGCCCCAAAAGTGCCTTCTTGTTGGGCACATTTTTTTAAAAAAAGTCCTTTGAAGCTCATAGCACTTCCCAGGGATTTCATTGGCCATGTCTCCCCGCTAGAGAAGTTACATACACTCCCACAATGATACATAAACATTTGCATTTTTAATACAATAAACTCTTAAACTATTTAAACTTAGTTCAATAAGTTTAACTTAATCCAGTAAGGTTTGTCCAGGGTATTGCAGGAAATTGCCTTATATGTCACAACTGTGCTTAACCTTAAGCATGGGTTTAGGTACTATTCTGAAAAGCAATGGATTTAAGCTCATGTGGAAGTGCTTGCTTGAATTGGTGTCCTGGTACAAATGACATAGCTCCACTGAAACCAGTCAGATTAGGATCTGGATCTAGGTGACATGGCCAAGGTTACAGGATACACTCTGCTTGTAATGTAATAATGAGCAGTATGGAAGCTGAGTAGGGCATGTTGCTGACCACAACATGCAGTCGCCAGCTAGACATGCCACCTTGTGGCTTTGGTGTGCCAGCAAGCATCGTAGCCGAGTCCTGCTTTTAGTGCTTTATAGAAGCCAGGCTGATGGATGTTGCTAAAAGGTTGCAATGAATTAGTGCATTCCCTGGCTGCACTGCGCCCCTCTTCCCCATTAAACAGCACTGTCCAGTTTTTAGGTCATGCATTGCATTTGATGGAGAAGTAGTTATTGCTGCTTTGTCCCATGGCAGAATCTTTATTCCTGAAGATCTCTGTCAGGGTCTAGAATACCTTTGGCGAGGATGCTGGGCAGAATATTTCCTTTTTCACTGTAAATTTCATTGTGTTAACCAAACATAGGTCTGAGCACAGTGTTGGTGCTCAGCAAACAATAAATAATCATCATCATTCATAGGCTCTAATCTAACCCTTTAACTGTGAACTGACCACTTTCAATTTCTACTTCAAAGCCAGTCTTAATTTGGAAGTCTTCTTTTATGAGAACTGATGAGCTTATGACAGAAGCAAACTATATTTAAGAAATCCATTTGCAGAGGAAACAATATACTGTAAATCTTGGAAGAATTAATACGAGTCCAAAGCAGCCCCTGGTACATTTTATAAATTCACAGTCTTATAAATGCAAAACAGCTAATGCTGGGACTTGCCCTCAAACCAGTTATTCTCTGGAAAAATGTAAAGTAATGACAGCTGGTAAAATTAGAATCATACAGATATGACTGTGCTGCAGAATTGCATCTGTTTCACTGCCATCAGGCTACATAGTTAAGTGCCCAGAAAACAGATGGATTAAGCCTGCTCTCTGCTCACTGTAGGCTTTGGAACTGACAACAAAATGCCTCCAACTAGATGTATTTTCCTGGACATTAGATGTGGTCACAGGGGTAGCAGGAATCACAGAAAATATTTCAAACTTACAACCTGGTATGATAGTTGTGCCAGCCATTAAACAATGTATAAAAAAGCAAAGTGATACCTTTTATTGGATTAACTTTAAAAAAAAAAAGATGAAATGTTAAGCAGTTTTCGCAGAATGACACCCTTTATACCAGACCTACATCAGGGAAAACACAGCTACTGTATGACATACCATAGAGATGGGGCTTTAAATTTAATTTACTATATTCTGGCCCAGTTCTGCATTTATCATTAGAATTAGGATACCACAGTCTCTGCCTTGAAGAGTTTGCTGTCCAAGAGCAAAACCAAAGAGTGTGAGACATGGAAACACTATACCAGTGTTTCTCAACTTTTTTGATAACAGGGACCGGCTTGCTGCTTTCTTAAACTGTGTCAGGGAGATCTCAGGGACTGGCACAAGGCCATGGACTGCTCATTGAGAAACACTGTTATCAGGGTGGTGAGGAGCACATCTTGATAACTTCATAGGCTTTTATTGCTTGTTTGTTTTTATTAGTGACATTCCTGATCAAAGTTTTCTCTAGCCACAATCTCCTTCTCCCATCCTTTTCTAAACCCAACACCCACACAAGAGTGCAGGGTAAGTGCAGTGCTGGAAAATATGTGCTCTCATCCGCAATCATTAAGGAGACTACATGCTAGATGCTAGAAATGGAGATGCTAGAAATCTTTAAAGAAGATATGATGAAAACAAAAAGCATTAGCATATCAGGACATATTTTGTGTATTCTAAATTAAATTGTAAGGACAAAGGTCAGATATATAGCATCCTAGAATCCTGAAAGAAGATTGCGGATGAGATTACTGGTTAAATAAGTAAGATAATTTAATAGCATGTTGCAGGAAAGGAAGATACCAAAAGAAGATAATGAAAGAAACATAGTCCCAAACTCTAACAAAGGAACTGAGGAAGAACTAACAAATTATATAGATCACTGAACTAGACATTTGATAAAGTTCCTAAAGACATTAATAAAATACTGGATCAAGTACAAAGTTTTGAGGAGATAAGGTATGAAGCAGATATAGGTGAGTGGTAGACATGTCTGCTTATGCTGTACATTTAAAAATGGAATTTGGTTTTAGTTAGCAAGTTGCACAATCAATGTATCTGAACATGTTCAAAAAAGTAATGAATTAGAGAATGGGGAACACAACATGCACAGATGGGTGAAGCTCAAAAGGAACTTAATATTTAAAAAATTTTAAATTTAAGGTGTATATGGCAATTTATAGATATGTAAGAAAGAAGATTGGGGGGGCTGGTTCTGATGATAGTTACACTAGTATAAATCAGGAGTAACTCCAATGGAGTTACATCAGTGAGAATCTAATGTAAATGGGATCAGATTCCATTGGATCAGAATCAGGCCAGGCCCCAGATGTCTGCCCCACAGAATTTACAATCCAAACTGGATAAACTACAGAGAAGAATGGAAGAGACATAATGTGAAATAAGGCTAATTTGTTCAGTTCTGTGGCTTTGATCCTGTAAACACAAGGTTTTTGTATTCCAATATATGAGAGGAGGCTAACCACCAGACCTAATCCTTTATTTTATTGAAACGTTGCATGCTGGATCAGGTCCTAAAACTGAATATGATGAATCACTTATCTTTTTGTATCCTCAGAGGCCATAATAAAAACAAACAGAGCAGAAATGTGGGAAGACTACAATCTTCAAAGCAACCATTTTAAGGGGCAAGGAAGAAAACCCACAGATTATACTCATAAGAGGATCAAGATATTTTAAACCTTTAGTGATTTGAGCCATAGCATGCAAGCTAATGGAGGGCATTGCCACCACTTACACCTAAACTGGGGTACGATACAGGAAGGAAGCTATAACTTCGGGACAGTAAGTGCAGCTGAGAATGTTTCTGAGTAAATTGATGCAACACTTCAACAAGTCTCAGACCTTGAATCACTATTCTCAGACACTTGATTATCTGCCAAATAAAGGGCACGGTGAGAATGCCTTGGGCCTTGAAGATAACAGTAGTTTCACCAGCTAAAAAAAGTAGCTTGAATTGTTATTTTTGCTGTTATTTTTATAGTGACATCAACTCTGGAGGTACAGAGTTTAACTTTACAAAACAAAAAGTGGCTATATAAAGGGCCAGATACTTGCGTCCAGCTTTTTTGCATGGGTGGAAGAAAGAGTGGCTATACTAGATATGAGCCAGGGGGTCATGCATTTTCCTCCCATTGGCCCCACAAAGTTCAGGACAGAAATGTAATATATTCCCAGAATGAATTACTTCTCTGTGTTCCCCACTCCATTGGCACACTGGGGGACATCTCAGGGCTGGGCCTGGCTGGAAGATGCCTGTCAGTTTGTCTCCAATCGCATCTTGCTATCAAGGGGTTGTGGAAGCAGACCATCAGAGCCATCACAGAGGGATAATGCCTCCACGTAGATGACCCTGGCCTCCTGTGTCCCCTTGGAATCAGCGGACTATAGGGGCTGGGCATGTGATTTGGTGTGAGTGTGTGTTCACATGTGTGCAAATCCTCCTTCCAAAGGAACAATTTGGGTGGAAACTCTACAGGAGGATTCTTTTAAGCTTGGGGTTATGGTGGATCACATAGTGAATATTGAGTCAACAATGTGATGCAGTTGCAAAAAAGGCTAAGATCATTCTGGGATGTAAAAACAGGAGTGTCATATGTAAGACCCAAAAGGTAATTGTCCTGCTCTACTCAGCACTGGTGAGGCCTATGTGTCTGGTTCTGGACACCACACTTTAAGAAAGAGGTGGACAAATTGGAGCGAGTCAAGAGGCGAGCAACAAAAATGAACAAAGGTTTAGAAAACCTGACCTATGAGGAAAGATTAAAAATACTGGGCATGTTTAGTCTTGAGAAAAGAAGATTGATGAGGAACCCGGTAACAGTCTTCAAATATGTTAGGGGTTGTTATAAAGAGGACAGCGATCAAGTGTTCTCCATGTCCACTGAAGTTAGGACAGGAAGTTATGGGTTTATCAGCAGCAAGACAGAATTAGCTCAGATATTAGGAAAAACTATCCTTAACTATACGGATAGTTAAGTTCTGGAATAGGCTTCCAGGGGAGGTTGTGAAATCCCCATTGTTGGAGGGTTTTAAGAGCAGGGTGGACAAACACCTGTCAGGGATGATGTAGGTTTACTCAGTCTTTCCTCAGCACCGGGTGCTGAACTTGATGACCTCGCAAGGTCCTGCTAGCCCCTACATTTCTATGATTCTTTGATTTTCCTCCCTCTTATCCACCCAGGGATTTTCCTGCAAGAGGGAACAATATGACACTTAAGGCCTGATTCTGATCTCAAACCAAGTTAACAGCAGTGAATTGTTATTATCGTTATTACAGTAGAGCCTAGAAACCCGAGCCCCATTGTGTTAGGCACTGCACAAATGTAGTAAAGAGATAGATTGTAAGCTCTTTGGGGCAGAGACTATGTATAAGACGCGAGAGACAGGGAGAGCACAAGTACAAAAGGGGGAAACACAAGGAAATGATGAGACAGTGATCAGCATGATAAATAATGATCACAACACACCAGCTGCCTAATCATTGTCAAGTTTTTTGTATGCATGAGAGAGGCAAATAGTTTTAAGAAGCGATGGAAGAGGTGGCTTTGTGCATATTGATGGGGAGCTCCTTCCCTGCCTAAGGGATGGCATGGAAGAAAGCACCAACTTGGAAAATTTTATAAGTGGGCAATCAAAAGTCGCATCATTTGCAGAATGAAGGCAGGGGCATTCCGATTCTATATAAAAGATGAAAACTATGGCAGGAAGAGCCACCAGTGTGTCACTGTTGACTTCAGTAGACTTGCTCCTGGGTTACAGATTACAGAATCAGGCCTTTATTCTCATTATTGTGCCTGAGAGCACATCTGATGTATACATGTATCTCATTACGGCCACACATCCAGCCATCCATTGCTGCTTATTTTTACAAGGGGAACATCTGACAATTGCTAAGGTAAACGTGAATCTCTTGTTTTATTTACTGTCCCCTTCCTCCCCCCAAAAATATCCTTCCCTAGAGAAAAGAAAGAAAAAATAAAACCTTATATTCACTTTCAAGTTTTTGCTGATCCCAGTACTTGTCTGAATTCATGGGGAGCTATGAATTCTCTTTGTCAGCATTTACTGGATTGTAGTTGTGTGTGATAGCAAGTTCATCTGAGCAGAGTGACAAATATATTGACTTGACCTTTCTCAAAAGATATAAGAAGTAGTAAGTAGCTTCTCCTGTTCACTCTAAGCAAAAACCATACAATAATGTGAGTGCAAAACTTGCTTATTTCATCTCTTCCTTAAAGTTCATAGGGAAGTGAGAGGCATAGTGAAATGAAATCAGGTTTGCAAAGCCCCAACACATATTTTAAGCTCCTTAATGTTAAAGGATATGAGAAATGTTATAGTTCAGTTATTAGAGAGACAAGATGGGAGAGGTAATATCTTTTATTGGACCAGCTATTGTTGGTGAGAGAGAGACAAGCTTTCGAGCTTACACAGAGCTCTTCAGGTCTTGGAAATTTCACTTATGAAATACACAGGAGATCCTGTAATCTTTTCCCCTCTCCTGTAAAACACAAACATACATGTTCATATGGAACAAAGTAAGTTATCAGGTGGCTTTACTCATCAGTTTGCAACATGGATGCCAGAGTTTTCATCCATGTCCCCGAACAGAACTGTCTTGTCATTTTGTGCTGGGAGGTGAAGCAGAAAGGCTGGGGAAAATCCTACTCCCCAGAAGTTTAAGGCAAGCTGAAGAGCTATCTGGCCAAGTAGTTCCTGCCAACCTGATAAGAACTAGAGGGGAAACTGGGGGTGGACTGAGTGACTGTCAGCCAGCATGGAGGGTTGCCAGGGGTTCAGCTGAGAGGAGAGCGAAGAGAACTAAACTGCCTCCAGGGTAGTGGGAGGAGGCTGGGCTGAGCAGAGCAGAAGAACTGAGCTACTAGTCAGAAGGGAGAGTGAGGGGCCTAATTCAAGCGGTGCCTTGAAAGAAGTTGGTGTGAGCTGGAAGAAATGCACTTCTGAGCATTTCAGAGGCTGAACCTCAGTTTCCATTGGATATGCTTTCTGCTAGTGCTCTGATCAGAAGTGACTCAGTTGAGAGGACTTGGGTTGGGTCTCAACTTTTTAGGCATTGGTAGGTAGTTATTTTTGCCAGAAAGGCAAACAATCATTTAATTTACCAGCCAAGCCACAGTAGCCTTTGCTGCAACTATCAAAAACCATTTGATTTGGTTTTAGCAGCAAGATGGTCTCTCTCTAATACCTTGTCACAACCTTTTGCCATTTCATACTTAGCTGCTTCAGGGGTCACAAGTTAATTTACTAATCAAGCCTGGATTTACATACTGCTTCAAAGTCATTTGTGTGACTTCTATATACATACACACTCTTGGTTGATTTTAAGAAAAAATACTTAGAAAACTACTGGAACACATCAAATCACACTGCTGGGGTGGGGTGGGGGGTAGGAGAGTATCAAGAGTTAGGGTATCCTTTCACCCTGAATAAGCAGAGAGTTATGCTGCAGGTCAAGTTAGCAAAAAGCACATGGTGCAGCAGAATATGCTAAGGAATATAGAAAATTTGACATAAATGCACTTTCCATTATTCATGGAAATTAAATACTCAAGTGTTTCATGTCAGTAAGACAAAATGTTTTGTGCAAATGCAGAAAGCAGGAGAAGCTTTCTGAAAAGGGCAATTGTCTTATGAGCTTTAGAATGACTCCCTACATGTGTACGACTGCTCTGCTGCTAATACAAAATGCTTGGCAGCAGAACATGTGCCACTTCATCCACAAGAAACTCCTATTATTAGATTGCTCAATAAAATGCAACATGAGGAGATCCAAAATTTTGCCACCTACCTTAACACTTATTACATAGTCTTTGACTGTAGTTTCAGTTTCTGAGGTTATTAAATACTCCTGCAATTTACAAGATAAAATTTGCATGAATCTTGGCTTAAACTATATTAACAGCCATGTAATGAAAGACTTTATAGGGTCAATTGCAAAGTCTCTTGGGGAAGTGTTTCAGAATTAAAGAAAGGTAGGTGTATTAATGTGCCTGCTGATTAATCTACTGACAGCTCTGATGCTGAGCATAATTAGTTGTCCATTAAATGCCTGGTACTCTCTCTGCTGATATAGTAGACTTGGTTGGATAGATTTTCTCCTATCACAGAGCTATGCTCAGTGCAGAAGAAGGGAGGGAGCATAACTTGCTCCCTGAGCCACAGGGCTGGTGCAGTATTGATGCCACTTAGATCTGCTTCCAGGCAACTGTTTTACCAGCCATATAGGGTCTTTAACAGGGTTCATCAGTCATGCTTCCTCTTCTCCCAGAAGACCCCTACTCTCCCCCAACTCACCCCCATACACTGCAATAAATCACCCAGACTCTGGGACCAGGAGCGGAGCCAGGGTTTTTGGCGCCCTAGGCGGGGGTCCTTCCCCGCTCCCGGTCATCATCGGCAATTCTGCGGCGGGGGTGTCCTTCCGCGTCCCGGTCTTCGGGGCACTTTGGCAGCGGGTCCCGGAGCGAGTGAAGGACCCGCCGCAGAATTGCCACCGAAGACCCGGAGTGTGGAAGGACCCCCCCCATGGCCGAATTGCCGCCAAGGGCGGCAAAATGCCGCCCCCCCCAAATCCTGGCGCCCTAGGCGATTGCCTAGGTCGCCTAAATGGAAGCACCGGCCCTGTCTGGGACACCACAAGCGGGGAGGGTCCGAGGGCCTGGTCTCCAGCCCAACCTCAAATGTGTACACTGCAATTTTATAGTCCTACATACTGAATCCCACAAGCCCAAGTCACCTGACATGGACCACTACAGGGGGTCAACATATCCTGAGAGGCCAGGGCCCAGAATCAGAACTGGAGTCAGAAGCCAGGAATCAGAGCTGAGGGGCAGAACCAGGTTATCTGGAGTGATGTAAGGCAGGGGCCAAGGCAGGAGTAGGGCTGGGAACAAGTGGACATAGGCGCTATCACAGCCATGGGCAAATGCTTTGAGCAGCTGCTGAACTGCTGCTGGGCTTAAGAGCCAGTCTGCTGACTGTACCAACCAATCAGGTGGCACAGCCAATCAGACAGCCTACTATAGGCCAGCTGTGCTCGTTAAGTTGTTTGGAGACTGGCTCTGCTGCAGGCCCTGCTTCTAAACAGGCTTTTCTGCAGACCCTGATTTCTGACACCCACAATTGTTCCCCATTCCTTCCGGTTCATTGCACGGGTTCATAGGTCTTGGAGTTCGAGTCCTTTTCTCTTCGTGCTTCTCTACACAATCTTTCTATCATATCCTCAGTCTTACATATCCTATCTTGCTGTCCTCTTTCTCTCAGCTGTATCGCTGGTCTTCCTTCTCCCTTTCTTATGACATGTCCAGTCCACCTCAAATGTGTTCTATCCAACTTATCTGTCACTGAGAGTTCCAAGATCATTTCCGCCCTAATTTCTTCCATGAACACGCTGTCTACTCTCCGCTTGTCTGCCATTCTCCTCAGTATATTATTTTCTACTATCTGTATCTTCTATCTTTTATCATTTTCCTGTGTCCACTGGATGAGGTACACCACATATTGTGATAGGCATGTGTAGGATCCATGGATCTTGAATGGTATGTTGTGGGGGGTGTTGATCATTGTGGCAGTGGAGATATGTCTATAGGTTTTGCATCTGTTGTTCTTGCAGGGTCTGGTGCTGCTTTGAGTTGGTGGGTCCTGGTCTGTGGGGAGCTTGCATCTGATGAGCTTGGCGAGGTTGAGCAGTTGTTTGAAGAGCAAAAGAGGGAGTTCAGGAAAGATTTCAAGATCCATGAGTCCTACACATGCCTATCACAATATGTGATGTACTTCATCCAGTCCACTAAATGTCCCAATAGCAACTATGTGCGCGAAACCAGAAAATCACTACACTCTCGAATGAACTCACACAGGAAAATGATAAAAGACAAAACACCATATCACCCATGGGGAACACTTTTCACAAAGCAATCACTCTATATCTGACCTTTCAGTCCTCATCACATTTCAGTCCTGCTCACATTTAGAACAAATTTCAAACTGAGTCCTGGGCTGATGTAGACTTAGCTGGCGGCATCCTTAAAGAGATCAACACAGGCAAATTTGTGAGTTCACATAAATCTCTATGGTGACTGAAATCTTCTGGTTTTCACGGAAACAAGATCTGCTTGTTTGAAGCCTTGCAAGAGCTAGAACGTGCTCTGCTAGAACTGTGTTTCAGAAAAAATGTATCCTTATAGATAACAAGCACGCAGTGGTAAACATTTCTGAGTTTTTAGAGGCAAAGCAGAAGGAAAATTCAGAACTATATGACTTTGAACATATGGGGGTCAGATTCACAAGGTGACAGTAACCACCATTCACAGGATTTCAATGCTTTGACTCCACACAGTGACCTAGTGATAAAAAAAATGTTTTATTATGGAAATAGATCTGCACAATCTGCTAAACCTATCACACAAGCACTGGAGGAGGAGAAGCAGAGTACCCTTAATTTGTGGTTGCCTCTAAGTGACATGTACACTCCCAAAGTCTACACCAGTCTCATGAATGTTAAACGGACCTTTTAACCAGGATATATTACTTGTGGTGGAAATATTGCTGTCATTTGTCTGCAGTGGTGCAGTGATAGAAGGTGGATATTCCATAATGTATTTAATCCAAACAAGCCAACACACTTATGCGTAGTAAATAAACCCCAGGATTTGATTCAAGACTGAATGGCCCAAGACTAGATGCTTTCCAGTATCATCAGCCTAGTTTGGAAGGAAGACCAGGAACTCTGAACAGCAACAGCAGACAGCACTAGTGGAGTAACAGACTAGTGTTACTCTCTCTGATCAGTTGTAGATTTCAATAGTATCCACAGTGTTGTTTAGGTATTAGAATTTTTACTCGCATGTGAAATAAATTCTTAAACATTTTGGATCTGACTCACAATTTCAGACTGGTGGTGGCAGTTTATATTAAAGGGAGAACAAAACTAAATATGTAAGACCAAGTGAAAAGCAGACACATTAAAAAGAAGACAATAAAAACTGGGACAACCTTGTTTTCTTGTCAGATGACCATTTCAAATCTTAGCTGCCCATGGAAAATTATTCAGATTTTTTTTCTCAGCCTGGGACTATGTAACAGTTTAGATGAGACTGGGCCTTCAATTAATTCTTACAACTATGGTAGGAGTTAGCTGTGGGTGGATCATCAATCATTCTAAGTAATTAAAGGACACATAGATGCGTCACTTGCTGCAGTTTAAGTCCCCCCATTTGCTATCATTCTTCTGGTCTCTAATAAGGATCAGTCTATGTTAGAGGTACACTACTTGAAAATGTGTTCCCCTTTATATTGGTGGATGCAGCCTCAGTACTAGACATTTGTGGTGGGATTAATTTTTCAACTCAACAGTAAATTTTCATTTGTCATGGAAACTGTGAGTCATGAAAATAATTACCTAAACTTGACTTGTTTGCACCCTGTAATAAAGCTTTTGCAAGATATGAAATAACCAACACAAGAGATGCAGAACTCAAGTGTCCTTGACTGTGGTGGTCTGCTGATAAAAATGAAATACTTCCAGATGCATCCAAAGTGCTTATACTTTCCAATACTTTCTCTCTTTTGTTATAAATACAGTTAAACTCCAATAAAAGTATACACATGCACATTTGCTACCAGCGAATTAATGCAATATAGCAATATCTCAACAAGATTTGTGGACATTAACACAAAGAAAGCTTCTTTAATATTTCATCCCCTAGTGTTAGCTTCTCAATGCTCTGTGCTTCTGAAAGTAAACAGGGAAATCCCTGTTTAGTCTCAATGTGGATCAAAAGATGTATTTTGCAGAGAAAGACAGATCTTGTTAACTGTGGTTGGTGGAAGTGTGTAACAATGCCTTACTCTCTTGTTGTAAGGGGTCTAAAGCCAAAGCTGCATATTTCTTGTTTATGTTCCTTATTTACATCTGCAACAGAAAAATGAGCTAAAAAGTAAGGCCCTGGTGACCATCCTTATTTCTTTTTTTCCCTATATATATGATCAAAATATTAATACTGCATTTTATTGTAAAGGATTTATTAGGGAAAAATGTATACCAGTCTCTAAAAACACAATAATATTTAGTCTCTGTGAATAAGCTGTTTACACATTTGGTACCAGGAAGAGGATTTCTCAAGTGGGGCATTGTCAATTTAAGTGTTAAAAAAAATCGAGTCTAGCTACCCTGCCAAAGTCATAAGATTAACTTAAAATCATAAAATAATAATAAATAATAATAAAAAAATGTTGGGGTCTGTTTGTTGTCTTCTGGTGTTGGAATGTTTAGAGGGTCACATTTTTCAAGGTCTTTTTTATAATCATGAGGGTCTAGATAACTACCTTTTTAGGAAAATGAAAGCTGAGATTCTCACTTATTCACATGACTCCAGTAGCTGAGGCTATCGGAAGAGCATCAAAAATTATGAGCCATGTGATAAAACCATGAGAATTGGTTATAATACAAATGCTGGGCACATTTTGCATTGAATTTAGGATCAGGAAATCCCAGTTCTTGATGCCTGAGAGAACAAAAGATTAACGTGACTAAAATGTGTAATGCTGATAACACAGCAATAAAGTGATAATGTAAACTCTGTGGTGCATCTGGGTTTGGTTCTCCACATCCAGCAGTTTTATACCAGCATATCTCTATTTATTCCTGCTTTACTCTGGTGTAAGTGAAATCAAATTCAGAGCCACATCCTGTTATTCTACGAAATTCTCCATTTAAAAGTAAAAACCAGTGGGCTATATATTAGAGCTGGTCAAAAAATTATAAGTGTTTCACAAAAAAGTCCATAAAAATTAGTTTTCTCAATCTTTTTCCCCCCAAAAAATTCAAAATATTAGTTTTTGGTTTTTCAGGAGTTTGGGGGCTTATTTCCATCTCTCCTTTTTCCACTTTCTCTCTTCTCTTTATTTTTTATATTTTGTCTGTGGAATAAAAAAAAAAAGGGTGAGGCAGTAGGAAAACCTAATAAATGAAAAACTGAAAATAAAAAAATATATATTTCCAATTTCAAAAAATGTAAACGTTTTAGTTCATTCGTTTTCTTTTTCCTTGGGTGAACAAATAAGAAATGTGACTAGTAGGCCAATTTTCATCTAAAAATAACGAACAAAAATTGTTACTAGTTTAACTATATATACTTCAAGAACATTTTATTCCATTATATTTGATTCTATCGTGTTCTATATATATTTTTTGGGCTATGTCTACACTTACAACGGCATGTTGACTATGTATACTGCATGCCCACCCCTGGACACAGCCTGCTTTTCACCACAGCGTGTAGCTACACATACACCATATGCCACCACCAGTGTAAACAAGGCCTTATACTGCTCTCATCACTGCAGTTTCTGAGCACCTTCCAGCACTGCATTAAGCAATGTGATTAACATCTGTCATGTGTTTTTTCTCTCACCCTCTCACTGGGCAGACAAGTGTATGCATGTCCTCATCCTTGCCTTACCATATCCTTTCTTTCTGTCTCTTTCTTCATCCCCATTTCTCTATCTCATGGTGTGGGAATGGGTTGTGGGGAGGAGCAGGAAGTCCTTACACTGCTGCTGTCCTTGTTGCGGAGCCGCTAATGTGGGGTTGCTGTTTGAGCCCCCTCCTGGTTTAGTTGTACCTTTTGGCATGACTAATTTTTGAGCACCTGGACTAGCTCATAGGGCCTTGTGAAAATACTGTTTGGTATCAAAGCCCTCTAGAAACACTAAAAAGACCGGCAGCTTGGGCGTGATAACTAGAAACTTTACCCTTTGGACCCAGCTTCAACTTGATCCCCTAAATGGGCATCAAATAGCTATTTATCCCTGCCAAAAGCTTTGAAAGTGTTGGTCTTGGTTTTAAAACTTGTCACCCCTGAACAGAGATGAGGATTAGGTGCTGACAGGTATGCTGTGAGATGGGAAGACATATACCAACCTCCATACTCATATATGGCCGTTAAAAAAAATTCTAAGCCTGGTAATCATATCATTTCTACACTGTGACACATTCCTAGGTGGAGCATCTACTGTTCCTTTTATACCTAATTCAATAGAAAATGTCTTTTTTCTTTGAAGAAGGTACTCTGAATTCAAAGGTAGCCTGTGCATCCTGTGATGTGTGAGTTGCTTTTTTTTTTTTTAATTGAACAGTAATGCATTGTAAACTCTAGAATAAAACTCCAGCTGTCCCTTTACATACTTGGTTCTTTGGCAATCATTCAGTATTTCTTCCTCTTGAATAGTCATAATTCATATACAGAGCCAGCCAGAAACACACACTTCTTTTTCATTTGGCTTTGTCCTCTTTTTGGCTGTATATCCCTTTTGGTAAAATGGGTAAATGTGGCTTTATGAGCAATACAACTGCAGGATTTAAGGATTCCGTTGGTTTTGAGGCATTAATAGCATTTTATGGATAAAGCATGGGGAAAAGCTGCTTAATTAGGTTACTGGGAGTGGGGCATGTGCTTTGAGAGGAGATAATAGAACCCTTAGTTTGGGACTCCTGTGTGTGCCAGATATGAGTTTGCATTTCTAGAACCATTTCAGCTGATGAACTAATTTCTGATTACATTTACAATGAGAATCTTGTTCTTGATTTTTGTTTTCCCCATGAGTGGTGAGATTTGATCAGCATCAGAAATATAGATATGTCATGAGCAATGCATTTGTCAATAACTCTGGATGAACATGGCCTGATTCTCTGTCACTTACACTGGTTTTACATTTCTGTAACCCCACTGACCACAGTGGAGTTATTTCTGATATACCCCAGCAGAACTGAGACGAACAAGCCTATATGCAAGACTCCAACCCAGAAACCAGGGCTGTTCTTCGTATCATCTTCCTGAATGCTTTTGACTCATTGTAAAGCATTTGATGCTAATGTTTTATTCTTTGCCAGAAGCAAAAAAGGGTGAAGTCTCCCACTGGCCACACCATCAGCCTAGCCCTAAACCTTCCCTATATGTTGGGCTTCAGAGAGCTGGCACTAAGAGAGGCTAAACCCCTGCAGCATTGCAGAATCCACTGTGCTTAATGTCCACATTCCTCCTGCAGAGCAGAACTGCTATTGCCACAGTTCTGCTGTCTTTGACACACACAATTCATACTTGGTGTTTTACTCAGCCCTTCCTCAAGCACAATCCCACAGAAATCAAATAGGAAGTTGCCTGAGAAAGGACTAAGTAAAGTCTTAATAAGTACAACAGACCCATAGTTTGAAGTCTCCACCAAGCCATTCTTCCAAATCAGGGGAAATGAAATCAAGTGAAATTGCTGGTGTGTGTGTGTGTGTGTGTGTGTGTGTGTGTGTGTGTGTGTGTGTGTGTGTGTGTGAGAGAGAGAGAGAGAGAGAGAGTTCATTAAATACAGCAATGTACATACAATGTAGTGTGTGTCACAGTTTCAAGGTAACTGCACCTATGTCTCACCTTCTCCCATGGTCCCTTGAGGACACTCACTTAAAAGTTTCCAGCTCCTAGCCATCATCTCAATTGGCCGAGTGGTCTCACTCCCACCTGACTAGGATTTCAAGGCTTCACAGCCAGTGGCGCTGGAACATTTTTAATAGTGGGGGTGCTGAAAGCCAGCCCCCTTATCCCTGTCCAACTCCCCCCCCCCCCCGAGCTGAGGTCGGGAGCAAAGCCCTGGGCATGCTGGGCAGCAGCCAGAGACCCGGGGTGTGGGGGGAAGCACAGGGTGGCAGCCAGGATCCCGGCGGTGCTGCAGCACCCCCCATTCCCCTAGTTCCCGCGCCTATGTGCACAACTCCCTGCTTTACACTCTGATATCCCCAGCAAGCTAGACTGGCCTAAATAGGCCAGTGTCTGCATTTTGAATAAGTTCTGAGTAAAAATGGAGTCCCCAATTGCAGCCTCTTATGTCAAAACCCATGGAAGAGGGCCAAAGTCTACTCAGCCAAGTGGATGGACTAGAAGACCTCATTAAACTCTGCTTTCTGTACATCTAATTTGGTTCTCTGTTTCACACGTGTAAACCTGAAGTAACTCCTGTAACTGAAAACAGATTTTAGATTCATCATTCTTGGTGGGGGGAGGGGGAGCTTTCCCAAGAATAAAAAATTGAAGTCATAGGTAAAGTTCCAGAAGGGGTACAATTTCCCCATGTTTTCATCCATTAGCCATACTAATGTGCTGTTTTCTTCCTTATAAGGCAAGATCCCTGTCACGTTGTACCAAAGAATCCTTGTTTTATTAAGCTGATTATACTGGACTCAAACTTATCATCAGTCCAATATCCAGATTCAAACTGTAAAGAAGACTTACCACCACAAATGATTATTCAATAACAACATGACCATTCCATGGTCATTTTGCTTTAGAATGAAAGTAGAATAAAGTAGATCTAGAATTCGATGATACACTCTATTTGAAAGAAGGCATCGGACTAAACTTCAATGAAGTTATAGAGAGAAGAATGCTAATACTGATCATTGAAGTTCTTTTACTTGAAAAGAAGCACATATTTTGGGAGCATAATCAAACATTGCCTCCATCACAGCTTTTGAAATCCTGTGATCTACAGGATTAGAAAATGCCATAAATTGTCTTTTAAATGCCCCCAGTGTTTAGTTTCCAAAACAATTGCCTAGAAGATTAGGGAAGATCAAAGGTCTCAAAGTGACTTTAGGAAAATCCAGAAAAGTCCACTTCACTTAAGCCCACTAAATTCAGGAAATTCAAATCAAGTGGACCTACTTTCCTCAACTGACCTTGTGAAAAGAAACATTTTTTTTCAAAATCCACGAGTATAAGCATAGACTTAGGATAATTGCATTTAAATTAATATTGATTATTGCATTATATTTAAAGAAAACCGCAAGGTGAGCCCAAACATTGGAGCTGTGCAAAAAAATATTAGCATCAACCTCAAGCCCATTCAGTCATAGCCTTGGGTTTAAAATTCATTGTGTACATTGACCCTTGTCCTATGTTCTCAGCATGTTCTTAAACATAGTTTAGAGTGCTCATGCAGCTGTGTCATGACAACCCTGCTTTCCCTTCCTCAGCAAATACATTCCTGCGAGAGGTGCCCCTTGGAAGGTCAAGCTCAAACTGCAAGTATCAAACAGGGCTTCGAAAGAAAATGGAACTACTTGCATGAGAAAGTTCTACTCAACCCAAGTAAGGTTTAGAGAATTAGCCCATTAACGATTAACCCATAATAGGCTCCAACTATTGGATAAATGTGTATGGTAATTGAGACGTTTTTAAAATATACAGTATTTGCCATATTGAGGAATGACCTCACTATAGTCAGTGCAGCTCCTTCTCATACATTTTAACATTTGTAACTTTCTTAATATTCCATATAATAACAAACTCTGGAACACACAGCTAGAAAAGCCTAGCTAAAAAATCCCCAAATCGCTTAAATTTCCTGCAAAACATCTATAAGAAGAAGTGCTACAGTATAGGGAAAAGAGGAAGTAACTGGAAGGAAAATGTATAGAAACTAAAAATAACACACATGTTGAATCTTGGAGAAGGAGCAGTCTGATAAAAGAGATCTTTTGAATATTTTATGCAAAAATCAGATGCAAATAATGAAAGGTTGCATTCTGTTGTTCATTCAGAATATCCCAAAATGCTTTGCAGCCCATGAGTGTTTTTGTGCACAATCATAAACTGCACTGAGTTCACCTTTACACTTCCCCTGAGACTGGGGATGGGCCTCCCCCATAGGCCTCTTATGCAAATTACAGCAGCCAAAGGACACTTTGCACAAACAATTTCACACACACATGCCGTTGTTTATGTATAACTATGGGCATTTTTACAAAGAATAGCCCCTCCCAAAACATTCATGCAAACAGAAAATCTGTTCAGTAAGAAAGCTTGTGAATGGTGAATAACAGAGGCCAGAACATGGCTGAACCAAATAGTGGGTTGGAATTCAAATAAACATTCTTTTTGCAAAATTCAGGCAGCTCTCCTTCTTTTTACTACTGTTTGTTGATATTTTACTATAGAGTATGTGTCATAATGGAGTGATATGGTCTATAAAGTCCCTTCAGAGTGGGTTTTTCTAAGTGTTTTAGAAAATATGACAATTAAAAGATACAGTAATTATCAGATTCACCCAGTGGTGCCTCCTGCTGGTCGTCCTTGGGAATTAGCTCACCAGCCCTCTGGAGCGCCCTCTGTCAGCCGGTGATCCGCTACTGCTGGGCCCCCGTGTCCCTTCCGGACCTCAGTGCCCCTTTCTCTGGGTTGCTGCCCTCCTGGCAGTAGCCCCACACTCTCAGGTTCTGGGTCTCCACACCCAGGGGAACCCCCACCCACTAACCCCACCTCGCCTCAGTCTGGGCATCTGCCAGTCACCATCTAGCCCCACTGGGGCAGACTGCAGTATAAGCCACTCATCACAGGCAAGGGGATTCGGACCTGCTGCCTTCCTCTACCACCCAGTACCCTTTTAGGCTTTAAACCAGGCCTTGCAACCTGGGGAGTTGCCAGCCAGGAGCTCCTCTGGCCTTTCCCCAGCCCTGCTTCACTCCCAGTACCTTTTCTGCTAGGCAGCCAGGCCCTGCTCCCTCTCAGACCAGAGAGAGCCTTCTGAACTCTTGGCTGCCCTGACCTTTATAGGGCCAGCTGGGTCTGTTTGGGGGCGTGTCCTCCAGCCGAGGCTGCCTCCCAATCAGCCCAGCTTTTCTCTCAGCCCTTTCCCAGGGGTGACTTTAAGCCCCTCAGGGCAGGAGCGAGTGTCTACCTCGCTACAGAGCTATAGCAATAAGGTACATCATTCAAGGTGTGAATGTCTGGGTTCTTGTGCACTTCTCGGGGGCCTGGCCTCCATGCCTCAAAATACACCCAGGGCATGAATCAATGCAGCCCTTAAAATGACTAATTGCTTACATAAGGTTAATTCTGGGACACCTCCAGATGGGCTCCCAAACACTTGCAGTAGTATCTTTAACCTAGAGAACTTTGGCCCAAATAAAGCATTCATGCTAAGGGAAAGGATCAAATCCCTTCCAGACACTGAGGCAACAGACACAAGGATATATTCCATTCATTTAACAAGCCAGAACTGGAGCAAGAGCTATGTAATACAATCACAGCGGTAGCAATAAAAAATACAGTGAACAGAGTATTACAGTCAGCCAGTGAAAGATGAAGCCAGCTGTAGGATTACAGAACCTGCACGCCCAGACATTTTAATAATACTTATGGCAGACATAGTGCTGTATGGTAATACCAATCCAGTGAAACATTAGAAATCGAAATAACTGAGTGACCAGCAAAGAAAACAGATGGAAAGCCAAAAGCCTCTCTAATGAAACCACACTATACCGAAGGCTTGAGTCCTAGGTTCATATACAATGGTCACCATTAAAAGTCAACATTGGTGACTGCTCAGATACATCTCAGGGCTTGTCTACACAACCCACCAGATCGGCGGGCAGCGATTGATCCAGCAGGGGTCAATTTATCGCATCTAATATGGATGCGATAAATCGACCGCTGAGCGCTCTCCTTTCGACTCCGGTACTCCACCAGAACGAGGAGCGCAAGCGGAGTTGACGGGAGAGCGTCAGCTGTCAACTTACCGCAGTGAAGACACCGTGGTAAGTAGATCTAAGTACGCCGCCTTCAGCTACACTATTCATGTAGCTGAAGTTGCGTATTTTAGATCGACTCTGCGTGGTAGTGTAGACAAACCCTAAGAAATCACAGTTATTTCCTATAGGGAAATACAACAGTGTCTTGGATGCTACCATTGTGTTGTGAAGAGGGAGTGGCAGGCTACAAGGAACCTTTGTGTGTGGGGGAAGGGAGGTGTGGGGGGGGGCAGGAGGCATCGTCTTATCCCTTGAGCATTGTGCTGATTTGCTCTGTGAAAGCACCACCCACTTCGGTCAAACTGGTGGTGTGGTATCTGAAAGGGTTAAAGACAGACAGAGACTATGGCGGCAGTAACAAAGGCTATACATTTAGGACTGAAACTGCATAGTTATGAAGAGGGAAAACACAACCTTAGCCTCCGGTGGTAGATTCTAGGCAGTTTTTTCAGACTATAAAATTCATCAGGAAGAGGATCTGGCCCTGAGATATTAATCTCTACAGATTGTTAATTGCCTCTTTTTTTTATTCATCTGACTATGTATTTAACATTTGCTTCTGCACTGAGACCCTGATCCTGCAAACACCCCAAACCGGCAAACACTTATGTGCTTGACTGTGCTTTCAATGGAACTATCCAAGGCAGTAAAGTTAAGCACATGCATAACTTTTTACAGGATCGTGGCCTACCTTCATTTTTGTAAGATGGAGTTTTGTAACATAATTACAGCTGTACTATTTCTTCTGATGGATTTATATAATTCCACATGATAATTCGCAAACGTTGTAGTAACAGTTTAAAATTGTTGAGGTTTGAAATACCATAGTACCTGATTGGTTTCTTACCAAAGGGATAGCACTGTGTTCCTGAATAGTTTTTATGCTAACCACTTATCATATTGTTAACATTCTTTGCCATGTTTTATCTTGTTTTCGCTCCGAGTCACCTCATTAAGCAGTAATGTACCTTCTGAAAACGAAAAAGGAATCAGCTCATTTTTCTGGATAATGTTCAGACCCTTTGATTATGGATCAAATGAATGGTTTCCTACAGGCAAAGCAAAACCTCACTTTCTCTCCTCTGGCAAGTATTACCTGAGCAGTAGCTTGGAATCAGCCATCAGCTACCTTGGCTGATTCTGAAGCTACGTTAAACTATTTTGTTGGCGGGGAGGGGGCAACAATAGGAACATTTTGATGAAGGATTTCAGGCAGTTAGGCTTGACACCATATTAGGTGAGTTCAAAAAAGCATGGTGAGTTTGCACAACAACTCAAGTAACTCTAATTTCATTTAGTATCAGTGAAATTAGAAATGGGAGCATGACAGACCTTTTTAGGCTATCTAGGCTATCCCCTTACCAGGCCAGGATTGTTCCTTTGTCACGCTCTCTGAACAGTTTTGTCCAGTCTAGTTCAACTGATTTCATGTGTACTAAAGCTAAAATCACATACAGGAATAGTTCTAAGAAACATCCATATGCTTCCTCCTATCAGTGCTTGCTGATATTCCTGCAGACATGGGGCTATGAGAATTTACATGCTAGCTTTGAGATTAACTACATCTTATGCTTGAGGAACCACTCCGGAGGGGAGGCAACATCTGGGTAAATCCCTGTAATTAAGTAATAATAATGCACAGAATCAGAGTATAAGACCATGGCAAATTTCCTTCTAGCAACAACTGATTAATTCCAGTTGGAGCTACTAAGGAAAATCTGAAGGTGCTCTGTCCTTTCCATTCTGTTTCAGCCTCATCGCCCCTTCCCCCTCCAGCTTATTTCCACTCTTCTTTCATGTGATCTCCTTTCTACTGTGTGTCCGAACCCAGGAACACTGTTTCTGGACAAGGAACACAATCCATCACTCATCTGTGCTAGCTCTAGGACTGAAGAATTGTTCCTCCTGCAATCTAGATTTTAATGACTTCTCTTGTAATAGAGAAGGAGAAGCCCCTGACTCCCAACACAAGCCACATTGAAAGGACTGCTGCAACAATCACTTCTTATATGGTGAAACATCCTTTAGTGTCAGCTGATCACATTCAGCCTCTTTCGCTGTCTCTAATGCTCTGCCTCCCAGATGAGACACCCATCAGTGTGAGTGGGGCAAGTGTTACACAGTTTTATAAACCAGTGAGCTCTGCACAGCCAAGTTGAGTGTGATAAACTGTCAGACCAATAAATGTTTTGCCTTGAACTCCTAGCCAGAAGGCACGAGAATGGCATCCCCCTGGCAATGATCCTTCCCCTCTGAATTCAAGGCACATATCTCCAAGTAATTTACCAGCACTCACACAGCAATGTGTTAATCCCAAAACAATTAACGGAGCCCTGCAATGAAATGTTTCCCCTTGTCCCTCCCCCTGCCTACCCTATGGAACAAAACACTCCTGTTTCTTTTTCTGTCAGACCAAGCGACTACAAGAGCCATATTTAAACTCAGATAAAATAGAGACACATCCCTTATGGCCTAAGTGTAAGATGTCATTTAAATAAACTTTCACAAAATCACCAAGTACTCTGCTATAAATGAGTGATTCTTAATGCAGCCAGTGATCAACAAACTCACTTCCTAATTAAGTGCAGGAACATAATGAGGAACAGGGCTTCCTTTGTTTAACCAGCCCATGTGAACTCCAGCCACAAGTCCCCAGACGCTCCTAACTCCTGCGTTCAGAACTTGCAATTAGTACAGAAGGAACCAGGTACTACAACAGAAATGCTTTGACAGTGGGTCCATTCACTAGCAGCCAGATGTGAAGAACTTTCAAAAGGGCCGACCAACTCACATATTGTGTGGTGTTGTGTGACACTATAATCTCTGGGTTTTAGCCCTACAAACAACAGGCATTGTCATTTTTAATGCATTCTAATTAGTTGTTAAGGTTTAGAGAAAAGTTTGCCAATCCAAGCATAGCCATTAAGGTGGTTGTTCAGAGAGCAGGTTGGTCAACACACTTTGTACTGTATGTACCTTACCCCCATCAGCTTCATTAATGGGTGGGATCAAATGCTAATATGAGCAAATTATATCATGGTTTTTTTAATTAATTTAAGTGGATTTCAAATGTGCCTATCTTAATTTTAGATGGTCATGGTACACAGAACAAAAACACCTACCCTGACCAAAGATAAAATATATTATTAAAATGTCATCAATCGACCTTCAGTCATAACAAGAGAGTCCTTTTAAGATAGGGTGACCAGATGTCCCGATTTTATAGGGACAGTCCCGATTTTATAGGGACAGTCCCAATTTTGGGGGCTTTTTCTTATATAGAAACCTATTACCTCCCCACCCCCGTCCCAATTTTTCACACTTGCCCTCTGGTCACCTTATTTTAAGAGCCCTTCTCACCAACCACAAAGTCTACATGATGGCCTCATTTTCATAACTTCCAACCTATTCCCTGATATTCTGCAACTCAGGAAGAGCCTGGAGAATAGTGTGTCTTCTAGCATGTCCTGAATATGAGTTCCACCACATTGTCACCCTGATGTACCCACTAGAGGTTAGGCATACAATACACCTTATTTTACACCCACATGTGTTTGGTGACCATATTTAGTTGCCTCTAACCCAGACCATGCGTGGCAATCTGGAGAACAATATTTGGCTTCCATTTGCTAACACAAACTATTTATGTCAATACATTTACATATGCCTTTTCACACTATTTCTAATCCATAAAAGCAGTTAACCTTGTAGGCACATAGTCGCCCAAATCCATTATTTTAAGCATGTTTTGTTCTTTTGCTGTTTATTTATTTATCCCAAAGATACATATTGCAAAAAAACCCTGTAATCTTATAACCTAGGTCTAACACTCAGACTAATGTATAATAACTGCTTATGCTAACTGCCAGGCCTTACTAAACTTTATGCTTATAGCAAAGCCTATTTCCAAAAATACTGTAAATAATGGATAATTGCATTTCCCTAAGCATCTATTCTTATCCTATCATATCAATGATAATACAAAAGTCTCTATCTCAGGAATTCCAAGATCAGGTCAGGGTCAAAGGTCAACAAGGAGTTTCCTACATGGCTAATATAGTAGAACATAAACTTGGAATAACTTGTTACTATCATTGATGGGCACAAATTGCTGTTCTCAAAGAAGGAAGGAAAGAAAATGGATTTCTACCCAGATAGCCAGCTCAGCAGTTTACTCTTGTTCATAATACTATCAATGAACTGATGTACTACTAACACCAACAGAACCAGCCTCATAGAACAGCTTTCTGATAGATAACACCACCCTGAGTATGGCTAGGTGAAATTTTAAAAATAAATCATGAATATTCATTTGAAGACAACCAATTTTCTTCACGCGTATTTGTGACTCTTTTTAATTGGTTTGTGCAAACAGCTGTGTGAATACATTTTTAGCCACAGAAAGACAAACTGATACACATACACATGAATATTCTCTCTGAAAGGGTTTGCATGGCCATCTTGAAATCTCCTTGTGGGTTTGGGAATCACAGAGTCAGGGACCACAAATACCATGTGACTTAAGTGACAATCACACAGCACAAACAGCAAATTATGAATAGCAAATACACAAATTAGTTGTCCTGGCAAATAGACTGAGCAGTCGATAAACTTACATGTGTTCACATACATGACATTCAGTGATTATCTTTAACAGAGAAATTCAAATAAATTCAAACAGAGAAGGCCAAATCTGCTTGTGTTACAGAAAAGAACTAAATTCAACAAATAATGTGTTCATTGTGAATAGTTTGTGCAGCTTTAGTTCCAATTTCTACTGTTGGAAGCAAAAATGCACAGGGGGATCCTTATCCAAAATGCAAACACAGATATCACATAATCCAGCATGAAAAAAATAAATACCCTGGACCATATTTTCAGAAACACCCTTTATATTTGTGCCTGCATGTAGTGGATACAAACCCCACATTTACACATTCAGACAAGTAGTTTGTTATCCATATAGAAACAATCTTAAATCTTTGCAAATGTTATCAAGTTGCTTGTCCGTGTTATTTCCCTTACAGATAGTGAGCTCAGAATGTCTCCAGGGTAATGTGGCCATAGTATATGCTTCAATCTGTTTCATATTTTTTAATTGCCTGAAGCTAGTTGCACTGTGCTGGATCCAGCTTTCTCAGGCTAGTCTAAACTATCCCATGTAGTCATATCACAGAGGAGTAAAAATAAGAGGTTTTACAGCAGCCGGTTCTGGAAACTGAAGCCAACGTGGACTCCGAATAGAAACTCCTCTTAGAAATAAGAAGAACAGGAGTACTTGTGGCACCTTAGAGACTAACAAATTTATTAGAGCATAAGCTTTCGTGGACTACAGCCCACTTCTTCGGATGCATATAGAATGGAACATATATTGAGGAGATATATATACACACATACAGAGAGCATAAACAGGTGGGAGTTGTCTTACCAACTCTGAGAGGCCAATTAATTAAGAGAAAAAAAAAACTTTTGAAGTGATAATCAAGATAGCCCAGTACAGACAGTTTGTTAAGAAGTGTGAGCATACTTACAAGGGGAGATAGAATCAATGTTTGTAATGGCTCAGCCATTCCCAGTCCTTATTCAAACCAGAGTTGATTGTGTCTAGTTTGCATATCAATTCTAGCTCAGCAGTCTCTCGTTGGAGTCTGTTTTTGAAGTTTTTCTGTTGTAATATAGCCACCCGCAGGTCTGTCACTCTTAGAAATGTTATTTAAAAACAAATGCCAACTTCTACCTGATGACAAGATTGATTTACCTTCTGAACTAAGCTTGAATGCACCTTTAACAGCTTTATTCCAGTAATGATCTAACAATTAATATCACAAGTATAAGGAACGAAAAGTCTGTGATAAGGTAGGCAGCTTTTTCCAGTAACACCTCTCCAGCAATGTACTTCATGATTATGTATTCTCCATTACATGTGTAACCCTGCTTATTATGTATTACATAGTATCAGACAATAGTCAGATGGATTATTAACCTACTTATCAAAGGCAAAACCAATGAGGAAAGGGAACAGTGAGTTGGACATCAGATCTCTTGTAATAATACTCTTTGTTTACAGAATAATGAATAGCTCTCATTAATCAGGAGCTAGCTGTGGCAGTGTATGGGTGAGGAGTAGGCATACCTTAGAGTTCAAGAGGTTCTTAAATTCTCATGCTATTTGGATGGGGGTGTGCACACACATTTGCAAAACTATTTTTAATCCCTGAGCCATTTTTCGTGGCAATGTTTTGCCCTGGTGGCAGTTCAATATATAGGGTTAGTTTGTGTTCTGGTATCAATCAGCCAATGTGCCTATCTCTGTTTATACTAGCTGAAAATCTGTTCCAATGTATTCTTCTAATTTAAGAGAAATCTGCATAGATTAAGATTAGAAAAACACACATCCCAAAGATAGCCTGGAACAGCTAGGTGCCCAATATATGGTGTATGCGTGAGAGTGAAAAAGATATAGATATAGGGCCAAATTTCCTGCTAGTGTATATTAGCACAGCTCATTAAAGTCAATGCCATTGAAATCAATGGCGCTTCACCAAAGAATTTGGCCTGCATTTATTTTTCCATGACAATTTTTCTTTCTCTGCTTCTCCACTCCCTTTTTCAGTCTCTTTACACTATTATGTTGTTTTCCACTCTGTCTACTCCACTCTCATCCTATATTTTACTTTGGATTCTTTTCCCCTCTGTGCAGTCTCTGCTCCTTTTTCCAGTCTCTCCTAGGTAGATCCTGAATCCCATAATGCTGGCATTCGATTTGTATATTTAAATCCACAATATTCAAGTGGATTCAGAATAAGGCATAACAAGTTGACCCATCCTTTATACTAAGTATAGCACAGTAATTAGAATCCTCAGTTAGCCAGCTATTGATTTTTATTATTTATTATTAATTATTATTGTTTATTTCATGTGATTTTTGTTAGTATATTTCTTAAGCAGGATTCCTGATGGAAGAAATAAACCCAGTTCATTTTCACAGAGCCACAGAATCATAGAAAAGTAGGACTGGAAGGAACCTCGAAAAGTCAGCAGGTCCAGCCCCCTGCAGTGTGGTAGGACCAAGTATATATACCATGACCATCCCTGATAGGCGTTTGTCCAACCTGTTTTTAAAATCTTCCAATGATGGGGATTCCACAACCTCCCTGGGAAGCCTATTCCAGAGCTTCACTATCCTTATAGTTAGAAAGCTCTTCCTAATATATAACCTAAAATCTCCCTTAAGCCCATTACTTCTTGCCCTACCTTCAGTGGATACGGAGAACAATTCATCACTATCCTCTTTATAACAGCCCTTAACATATTTGAAGGCTATCAGGTTCCCACTCAGTCCTCTTTTCTCAAGATTAAATGTGCTCAGATTTTTTAACTTTTCCTCATAGCTAATGTTTTCTAAATCTTTTATTGTTTTCGTTGCTCTCTTCTGGACTCTCTCCAGTTTGTCCACATCCTTGCATCTTCCTCTTCATCACATCCTAATACATCCGATCTATTGCACTGACCATCTGCTGCTTTCTGGTAATGCGTAGCTATAATCCCAGCTACAAATAGCTGATTTCAACTCCCAATGCAGCTTATGCCGGATCTCAGCTGTGCTCATGTGAAGGTCTTTCTATGTGATAAAACAGGGAGAGAGAGAGAAATAACAGAATTTGAATAATCTTATACCACTTTGGTGTGGGTGCTGACAGGCAGTAGCTGAGTGGGAAGCTGCGGTTATTGCTATGTTAACAGGTCTCTCCATAAATCCATCATATTAGGGGACTCCTTATGTGAGGTGTGGGAATTAAAATAGGTGGAAAACAGGAAATATACACCAACAATAAAAACTGGTTTTTAATGAAAACCACATCAGCAGTTTTACAAAAGAAAAAGGATTTCACATACAAACTAGACATATTGGTTTATCCAGGTGAACAACTGTAAATGCTGGAAGTCAAATCACTATGTAATTGAGTATGGAAAGATATAGTTGAAAGTACAGTGCAGATCATAGCAAATTTGAAATAAATCTTCATTTTTCAAAATTACGATGATACCTAAAATCTATTCTGCATAAGACAAAAATGTGGCTATATTACTAATGGTATTATTTAATTAGCTGTACAATATAATAGCAAACGATGTAATTTTCTTTTGTATAGTGCCTTTCACAAAATGTGTGACCCCAAATAATTCCTGCAAGTATAATTCCTCTAGAATTAAATAACAAGTAGATATCAAGCCAGTTTCTCAATCAGTGAATTTGACTCATATATATTGTGATGAATATCAATATTTAATTACCTGACTGGCAACTATTAACATTTTCAAAAATGCGGAAAAACCAGATTTACAAAAGTCCTTTCTCAGGTTATTTTTGTCAAGCCTCCTGGGCACCTATCTGCATCGTTAGGCTCCTAATTTCCTTTGTATATCTGGCCCTACGTGATTTAGTATCCTAAGCCCAATTTTCAAAAATGACATAGGTGATTAAATCTCACTGAAAGCCAATGGGAGTTAGGTGTCTAAGGCCAAGAATCTCAAAGGAAATTAGACTCCTAAACAGGCAGATAGGCATCTAACTCCCCCTGAGGATCTGGGCCTTAGGAACTTAAGTCCACCATTTAGGTGGCACTGACAGTTTCAAAACTGCCACTTAGCAGCTGCCTAACTCCATAGCCACCGGGATCCTCTGGGCATCTACATGTTTCTGTCAGCTGGCATTTACAAAGCTGCCTAAGCCCTGATGCCTAATGAGAAGTTTAGTGCCCTAGCTCAAGCTGAAGCCTTAGGGGCCCCAAAGGAGGCTTCTCAAACTGGGTGGGGGAACACCTATCCCGCTGGCGGGACCCAATCCTTGTGTCTGCAGAGTCCTAAGGCCCGATACCTGTCAAAACCCACAACAGGAGGGTCAGATGCAGGCGACAATAGGTGTGGGGGTAGTATAGCATCTGCATAAAAGACAGCTGGGGCACAAGGAAATATAGGGCAAGCATGAGAGAGTTATTGAGCATGAATAGAGAGGTAGACAATTTCTTAGGTGCTTAACTTCAGGAAAGGGTTCATGGCTAAGGATCCCAAGTGGAGGGAGGCTCCCATCTCTGGCCCATCAGCAAGGCATGCTGGGTTAGTTACATAAGTACCTAAAGCCCTGCCCACTTCCCATCCTTTTCCCATCCCCTCCTCCCCATTTTACTCCTGGCTCGCTTACATGGCTTCTGAGGATCCCTTTCTTAGGCACCTAACTCTCCCCAGGCATTGTATGGGGAGCCTGGGTGCCTATCTCAAGGATTCTATTAGGCAGCAGATCACAAAGGGGTTAGACAGTGCAATGGTGAGTCGAGCAATGCCTAAGTACCTTTGAGGATCTAGGCCGAAGTGACTATTGAAAATGGAACTGAGGATATGTCCACACTACAATTAAAAACCTGCAGCTGGCCCGTGACAGCTGACTCGGGCTCGCAGAGCTCAGGTTAAGGGGCTATTAATTGTGATGTAGATATTTCTTGGGGATTGGTCCTGCTTTGAGCAGGAGGTTGGACTAGATGACCTCCTGAGGTCCCTTCCAACCCTGATATTCTATGATTCTATGATTCAGGCTCAGGCTGGATCCTGGGCTCTAGGACCCTGCAAGATGGGTCCTAGAGCTCAGGCTACAGTCCAAGCCCAAATGTCTACATGGCAATTAAACAGCCCAAGCCCCGCGAGCCCGAGTCAGCTGGCATGGGCCAGCCACAGGTGTCTAATTGCAGTGTAGACATACCCTTAGACTCCTAAGTCACGCAGACACTTTTGAAAATTTTACCTTGGGTAAATAATTTCCTTGAGGCACAATGCACTGCCATTCCCTGAAACAAGAATTCAGCATATGTGTTGTTACATATAATAGGAAAATATTGGGTCCATGAATTTGAAAAATTAATTGTTTTTCTCTTTGAAACGAAAGGAACAATGAAGCTAGTGGTCTAGAAAAGATGCATTATCTACCTTCTATAATCCAGACAGGAAGCAGAGATTTCCATATGCAATCTGATCGACTCCAAGAAAATGCGGTACAAACCAACTGCAATATAAGGAACTTTGGTTAATTGATTTTGCAGCTTGGAGTGGCACTATCTCAGGGCCGGCTCCAGGCACCAGCACACCAAGCATATGCTTGGGGCAGCACCTGGAGGGGAGCGGCGTGGCGCAGCGCTCCGTCCCGAGAGCGGGGTCGCGACTGGGCTTGCCGCCCTCTCCGCAGCGCTCCGGCCACTGGGGAGAGCAGGTCCACAGCGGGCTCTCTGCCCTCCCCTGGCGCTCCGGCCGGTTGGGGAAAGCGGGTCCGCGGCCGGGCTCAGCGCCCTCCCCTGCCACGCTCCCTGTAGGGGGGGGAGGGGGGAGGGCGCGGCGGGAGGCTTTTTTGCCTGGGGCGGCAAAAAAGCCAGAGCCGGCCCTGACTATCTGAGCTGCACTATCTGACTTTCTCCTCCCCTCTTCTGTCAGCTGGATCTCTCTAGTCAGGATGTTTTACACAAATGAATAGTATCTGTTTGAGCCGCCTGATTGGTTAAAGCTAACATTATTCCAGACTTCAGTGTTATTGATCTTGGGTAGGTTAACAACAGAAATGCATGATTTGTAGCACAAGAGTTTTCAGTTAACCATGAGCCTGAAATTTCTTCTTGTATTTAACAATATATAAAATAATAGCAAAAACAGTGAGAAATTAAGTGGCATAGAAAGGAAGTAAAATAATGTTTTCAGTTTGAGATTTGAAAAGAGATGGTGGATCAGTGAGGTGGAGGGGAAGGAAGACTATTCCAAATTAGGCTTGTAGGCCTGTAAACTCACTAGAATAGCTGCTACAGAGGGAGAAGGAAAGATTTACCAATATTTCTTTTTCTAATCAAGATAAATCTTAATTTAAAATAAAATGTTTTTATCCCTCAACAGTCCTTAGCTACCTGCTTTTACTAACAACAGACATTCTAGAGAATTACATTCCAGGCACTGAATCCCTATGTCAAGAAGATATTTTTGTTGATTCTTTAACTGAGGTGAACAGACATCATCTTTTTCTAGTCAGGCAGCATCTTGAGCTGGTTGGTTTCTTCCCACAGGATTAGAAAGAACATTGGATTAGGCAGGAGGTCTTTTAGTTTGTTGGTAACAGATCCAAAAAGTTCATATTTAGGTATAGTCTTTAGGTCATAAAGAACTAAAATTTCATAATTTCAGCTGCAAAAATGCACATGTACATTGACAAATTTGTGCACCTAAGTCAGTTACACACAAATCTCTATCTACATTTTTGTATTCTTATATCTAGAAATCTGGTCCATAATAACAAATTCTCAGAGCATTTACAGTGGAAATTTAAAAAGTGCAAACAGTCTGTTAGTTCTTATCAATGCCTGTGTAGTTGCTGTGTAACCATTTTGCGGACTGTTCCAATTGTTGAGTTAGAGGAGAAAAGAGAAATGCAGGAGTGCAGCTGTTGTGCCATCTCCTGGTTAAAAATGATGGGCCAGATCCCCTGGTGATTTAAGCAGTTCATCTCAGTTTACACCAGCATCTAGCCCAATAATTATGTTTTCTATGCTGCCTTGTCTCTGTAACCTTAGTAACTATTGTAGTATTCATTGTAACATACAGTAAGCTTATTGACCAGAAAAGAACTTCAAGAACAACTTGAATATGTCCAAGACCTCTGATAAGGTGTTTTTCTACACATCAGCACCAGTAGGTTTTCCATTCTCTCCACGCTGCTTTTCATACAACACATACATTTCTATCCCAAAAGACTATGGACTCAATGGCTTCCTTTTAGTAAAAATCTACCATTTTTGCCAAATCAATTTACTACAGTTTCAGGCATAATTAAGGATATTATTGTCTCAGCAGAGAAACCAAGAAATTGTCTTGCCTGGACATTGAGTTACCCTCTCACCTCCATCATTCCTGAGAAATGCTAAGTGCTCTGGGCCTGATCCAGCAAAGTCAGTCAAGTACTCACGTGCTTAAAGTTAAGCATGCGCATAAGTGCTTTGCTGAACTGATGTAGAATTACTCAGCACCTTGCAGGAATGAGTTTCAGTAGATCTAGCTAGGAAAGGGAGGAAAATGTGACAATTTTTCCCGATTTTACACCAATAATTTATTTTGACAAATAAGTTCCTGTCGTCTCAGCTCTGCAACTGCCTACTTTAGTTCAGGAATGTGACACAAGGATGAGTAGGAAAGCTTTTATTGCTGACCTTTGTGCTATATCTATTCTGTGAATAAAGGAAGGACCCCAACTCTGACGCTATGAAGCCAGCATTTTTCTTAGGCACTAAATTACTTCATATTGTTCTGAAAGAGAAAAACAAGGAAAATAAGACAAAAAATTAGGAATTGTAAAGATTAGTAATAATAATACTGTCCTAATGGATGCCTAATGTACCAGATGGAATTTTAGAATTTTACTAGGGAGATAAACAATTTAATACACACACACAGTACTACTATACACAATAACATGTATTTCAATATTTGTTGATACTAGAGGAATAAATACGAAAGCCTTCATCATGTTAGACTCATACGCTTCTTATCAATAGTCATCAGTGCTATTGGGTTTATTATCTATTTTGTCAGTTAAACTGGTTGTTTTTCCAGTTCTTCCAGGAGCTTCTTATCAAAAGATATCATCATGGCAAAAAGGTTTTCTAATTCACTATTTATAACCAATGCCTAAAGAATTCTACAGGCAAAATATGGGGTTTGGAGTCAAGAAAATATTCTAATATTCAGATTTCAAATTCTAAATGATAGGCTTTGAACTACTGCAGCTCTTTGAGTTTCCTTGTCTATAAATAAGCCACTTAACATACGTGAAAGCATTTTCTTCTGCTAAAATTAAAGTACTTTGTGAAAGCTTCTTATAATAGAGGGCTGGTGTAATTGTAAAATGATGCTGATAGCAAACGCTGTTTTGAAGAGCACAGATAAATTACTCAAGCTGTTATAGATGTACAGTAGGCTATAGTGCCACACAAACCTGATACCTGATTTGACCAGAGGCAATTTATCTAACCAGTAAAAATAGCTACATAATGTCATCCAAAATATGGAATTCCTCTGAAAGTTCCCTTATTCACCACTATACCATTCAAACCCCTTTTGCTGTTAGATTGTTCTATTATCTGTTGTTAAATTAAATCAAAATATTTGCTAAGGAAAAAGAACTAGAATGTTCAATAGGCAATATACACTGGTTTGTACAGTCCCTTCTACTTTTGTTTTTGGACTGTGCCTACCCTGAGCCTGTAGGATCTAATACCTCATAAACAAAGCAGAATTTGGCCTGGTCATTATGTGATTGAGACACAACCAAGGAAAAGACAGGCACTGCAGGGAGTAGAAGCAGCAGTACGTTCCACTCTAGGTCAGTATTATATTAATACTCAAGACAGGTGGTGGGACGGCACTATATGGTTAAAGGTTCCATCTTACACATGGCACACAAAACTGAGGTCTTGACCACATGTGGCTATCACAGACTTCATGTAACTTTTCAGAGGAGTAAACGGTGTCCTGGATGCGTTATCCCTAACTAAAAAAATTCCTCTGCGTGTTCATTATGAGATGATATTTTCAACTTCTCTAAGAACTGTGGTGTCATTATTACTGATCTAAAACCTCTTCTATATTGACCTTCAAGAAAGGTTACATTTCAGCGGTAAATGAATGATTTCTAGTCTGTAAGGTGCTTGGAGATCCTTCAGGATGAGTGATTCTCTATAAATATCAAGTGCTTTTTCTCATGAAAACATTGTTTTGAATTCTGCTTATGTTCTGTTCAGCTTTCATGTCCCCTTTCAGAACCTTTGGAGATATTTGACAAGACTGGTCAGGGCAGCTCTAACATTTATACAAATTAAAGAGCGTTCACATTGTGCCTGAGGGTCTTTTCTTCCGTAATGATGTCACTTAATACAAGGAATGCAATTCATTCCAGTCAAGCCAAAGGGAATAAAATCTGCAAATGCATTTCCCCCCTGTAAATATTAGCGTAATCTTATTAAATCTGTGGAACAAATAAATTGAAAACAGAAATTGCATCATAAATATATGGTTTGTATACGTCTTTACAGCCACAATATGAACACTGCAACTAAAACAGCAGAGTAAAATAAAAAAAGGAAATCAAGCCATCTTCCATCTCCTTTCACAGTCCCCTATTGATAAATCCATTCTGGTATAATTTCACTCTCTGCCGACTTCCCTTTGTTATGTTAATAGCAACAACCTTGAACTGCCTGTGGTTCATGGAAATCAAGTTCAGACTGAAAGCTCTTCTTGTAAGTAAACCTTCAGACCTCCTCTAATTTAGACAGTTATGTTTTTCTCTTGCCAAGAGAGAAATTAAAATCAGCTACATCTGACTGTTTTAAAATGAAAATTGCTTTCCCTATTTGTCCATAGAGCTGCTGCTTATGAGAAGCTACATGTCTTCCACTCCAAATGAAATCCCCCAGAGTAATGAGCACCTCCTTTGCAAGGGTATCTTCAACACCTACCAGGGAACTACCACAACCATTCCTGCAAAATCTCCTTTCACAGTTAAGACCTCCTCTATTTCCTCTGGTATCTGTGCAATGCACTCTGCTGGGCCCGTGTGGGCTGGTTGGTCTCTGCGGCCACCAGTGCATAAATGTATTCTGAGGCTCAAATCCTGTCTCAGGGTCAGTCTTGTAATGCTTGCAGAGCTGCCCAATTCTTCCACCAGCCAAATGATTATTTTCATATCTCCAAATGCTGCTCTCCATCCGCACAACACATCGATTATAGCCAAGAATTCTCTGACTCAATGGAAAATCTTTGACAAAATCTGTCAAATGGAAAGGATGATGAGCCATATGGGGAAGGATACAGTTCACACTGGAGCCTCCATCTCCAACCTCCTCAGGAAATAATCACTTTTTGGGAGAACCAAATGTCCTGGTCCCCATCTCACTGCCATAACAGCTTTACAGAGGTTACTGCCATTATCTCTATGAACCCAGCACAAAGAGAAAGGGGGAACAGGATTTCTGGAGAGTCTCTCAGGGAGCAGGGAGCTCATCTGTGTTAATTCCATCTCTCTTCAGCTCCTCTCCTCCCGCTTCCTGCCCCCATTACCAGTGGCTATGTACCTCAACCACCCTGGCAGATATATAGGCCTCCTCTCCCTTTTCACACTGGTACCAACCATCCCAGGATCAGTTGGGCACTTTGCACAGACAGTTCACAGAGAAATAAGTAACACTGACCTTACTACTGCCTAAACCACCATCAGAAGTTGGCCCTTAGTAAAGGATTTTCAGCCTCTTGGGGAAAATTATCTTCCACTTCATAGTTTCACCATATAAATCTGACAATGGCTAAACTCAGGAAATGCTCTTTCTCCGTGAAGAGTTATAATGGCCAATGGTGTTCCTTCTCTCTATTATATGCTCAGGAGCTGCTTACAGTCCAAACTTCCAACCTTCAGGAAAGTGTTTTAAGTTTATTCTTTTTTTGTAGTTTTGAGAACAGTTAGGTGGAGGGCTGTATATCCACAGGTGGCTTCTTCGAAGCAATACTGAGCACTAAACGTGACACATTTCCTTTAGCGGTTGTTCTGACGGTCTTCTGATGGTATTAGGATGCTACCATGCTTTGCTCCATGTGTCAAGGAGAATTAGGGACATACATAACTGAAAATTAGAAAACAGCCATGTAAGTTTATTGTTATAAATAATCACAATAAAATGTGTTCTCTACAAAACAGCTTATTGGGTAAGAACTCAAAGAGAGGGGAGAAAGAGCTATAACACGTGAGAGGAATTTATTTCTGAAAAGACGTGTGGAGCCTGCTGAGGTGAAGTCTACTGAGTGTGTGCAGCTATTAAAGCCAAACCTCGCAAAAAACTCAGCTTCATGAGCATCTAAATAGTATTCACAATCACCCTAATCCAATCCAAGGCATTCTGAGTAGTGTAGCCACATGCAGGAGCCATATGGGGGGGAGGGGGGAGAGATAAAGCATTCAGACTACAAAGAAAAGAAAAGAAACAGAATAATTCAGCCAAACCATAGGAGGGAAACTCTGTAAACGAAGTACAATCTGTACATCATGAACCAGATCCTGAGCTGAGATAAACTGACATAGTTCCATTAAAATCAATGAAACTCCATCAGTTTGCACCAGCTGAGGATCTGACCCCATATTTATTTCTGACATCTGTTAAGGGGAGCCTGAATTACACAATTATAAAAATGTATAGCACCAATACTGTATGTAAATAATCACTTTCTCCCAGTATTTCTTTTTTAAAAACAAAGTAGAAGTACACAGTGGCTAACGTAGATTGAAACCATAGGGGGAGCTCTCATCACACCAGCCAAGGAGGAGGGGGAATTGAAGATAGCACTGCTACCCCAAGTAAGGAAAGCTCTTTGTCTGCTTTTAATAGAAGAGGGAGAACTGCACTCCCTTTTGTGCTACCTGCTGGATGTAAAGTAGAACAATACACCAGAGGGGTAGCCGTGTTAGTCTGGATCTATAAAAAGCAACAGAGAGTCCTGTGGCACCTTTAAGACTAACAGATGTATTGGAGCATAAGCTTTCATGGTGAATACCCACTTCGTCAGACACTCCAATACATCTGTTAGTCTTAAAGGTGCCACAGGACTCTCTGTTGCTTAGAACAATACAGTGAGAGGACAGCAGAGGTCAAATTCTGTGCTGACCAGCAGCCCAATCCTCCCTATCTATCTGTGTCCACATTTCTAAAGGACCTATTACTATAAAGTCTAGGCACAATACCTGGATTACAGAACACAGTAAGCTCTGTCCAGAAGGAATCATCAGTTTTCTGCCATACTCTTTCCTTTAGTCATCACTGACTGTCTGAGCATGCATCTAGATTTTTCTTCTTCTCCAGTTCTTTGAGAATGGGTTAGTGAAGAGATGAATCTTGCATGTCCGAAAATAGTGAGGGTTGGACTAACCCTGGAATATACTGTTGCATGCCTTAACCATTCAGTACTGTGGACCTGTTTCAGGTGTTCTTAGCTGGGAGAGAAGCCCAAATTCCACTTCCAGTTAAGGAATCTAGGTTTTTCCATGGGGGTCCCAATGCAAGGAGGTCCTGAAAATGTCAACACTCAGAGCTAGTGTTGAGCATACCTTTGTGTATGGCTCCTTCAGAATACTCAGTATAAGTGGGTGAGCTGTTTCACCAGCCCAGGGGAAGGAAGCATTCAAGTCCCTTTAAGTCCCTGCTTCAGAGCACAATTTTATAGTCTGAAAACTAAAGAACACAAAATTAAAAAAATGTACCCGACAAATACTGACTCCAATCCCCACAGGCTTTTAAAGGACAGTAAGGATACACCTTTGCTTCCTCAATCCAGCTTCCTACTCTTCTTCCTTATATATCCCATCCAGCCATGTGATAGACAGGGATCCCTTGACCCTTTCCAGACTGTTGCTTCACCTTGTCTCACTGGGGGTCTCAAACACTGGCCTGTTCATGACACCCATGATGACAACCCGTCTTCATGCAAATACATTTTATGATAACAAACAAAGACAATTTTAAAAGGGGTGGAAAATACATAAACTGACATGTAAGTTGGTTATTTCTAAGCAGAAAGTTTCAGTTTTCCCTGAAGGATCAGTAGCTGTTTGAATAAATTACCGAGTGGTTGGTTGGTTGTTCTGGTTTGTTTTGCCTGTTACGTACAAGGAGAGTAGAGAGCTTATTCAAGAAAAATCAAAATATTAACCCTGATTCCTAAAGCAGAACTTAAAAGAGAAACATTTTGAATGGTCAAAACAGGCACCAAAAATTATGAAAATGAACAGGGCCAAAGTCTTGTTTCAGTGAAAAACACTACAGCATCTTCTAATGAAGTACTGATATTTTCCTTTCTTTTGTATTTGCTGTGATTTGTTTAGATCTTTGGGTATTTTGACTGCAGATAAATCTGAAATAGTCGCCTCCATTTTAGAGGGTTAAAAAATTTTCAAGGCCATAGTCAAAATACATGCACAGGAATTGTGCTGTCCTGTGTTCTGTGTGTTACATAGACTGGGTTTAGAGGAAACAACAATGCATGATCCATAATCACCATGCAGAAGAGCAGTCCTGAGCCATCAGCATAACTGTTGAACAAACTGGAAGTGCCTTGAGTTTATTAGTGAAATGGCAAAGACAGGTAGGACTCAGCTGATTTATTTTTGGGACAGTCAGATACACTACATTCCAGCTTTCTTTTTTCTATTCTACAGGAGAGTCTCCCACCCTTACAAGCTTTCTTTGGACTATATAGGATCATTTTATGGGGAAATATCATTGCCATTCTTTAATTTCTAAATGACTAGCCTTGCCTTTGGGCTCAGCATTGTTAGAGTGCTTTGCACATGAGAGCCAGACTTGGAGCTCTGCCATCAGACTCAGACCACACGCTATGCACTGATGAGAATGGCACATGCAGCACAGTCTGAGTCACACATCGGTGCTCCTAGTTCAGCAACAGCAGTAAATCATTTTGCTGTACCCCCAGTTCAAACTGAGACTCAATTTCTCCCACTCTGTGATTTTAATCACTTTAGAAAATCATGGGGTCTCTTTTCAAAAGCAATTGAAACAATGCAACAGAATGGGGAGTAATCTCAACACTACTGAGGTTACATATGTTTGAAAAGAGTAAAATGAGGGGAGCTGGGTAGTTTTGAGAGCCCTTCACCTCTGAGTTAATGGTTTATATTTCATCTGGGTTGGTAGTTTAACATCCTGGGCATATCCTCTCCAGAGTCCTAATGAGACTGCTCCCAACAAATCCATTCTAGGCTTTACACTGAGCCTAGAGCATGCTGGGATAGGATCTGGCAGTGCTCATACATCACTGGAATGACCAATAAAGCTCACAGCTGTGTACCTCAATAAGAAGAATAAATGCCTTGAATTAAGGAAGTCCCAGTTATTGGTGACATACTAGCTTGTAATGAGCTTGGTACTCCCCACCCAATTCTCAGTGGACAAGTGTCCATGTCACAAAAATCCACAATCACAATAAGCACCACGGGCACAAATTGGCTGTCATCGGCTTTAGGAAAGTCTGAACTGCCTTTCACCCTCCAGGCAGTCTGTCCAGTTCATGGCTGAGGTATAGCATGGGGAATCTTTGACTGCCTCTCTGAGTGCTGTAGCTATTCTGTGAATAAACAGAAAGCCCCACTCCCCAGAGTGGTCAATAATGCACCTTTCACAAGAACAACATTCATTGCAGGATAATAAATATTTTCAGGGTAATAATTATTGTAAAAAGAGATGAGGAAACTCAGGAGTTCAAACCTGAGTCCCATACCTAATGTGATCTTTTGATGTGGACACCTGTTTGGTGGAAACTGGACTGAGACCATCAGACTCATTTCATATAGCCCACCAAATAGCCAGCAGAGCAAGAGATAAAGGCACCCACAATGAAGGAATTGGCAACTCCTTGAACCACTCAGTAACCCACTGACAGCCTTGAAAATTCAGAAGCTAAAAGAAAGGCTCATTAAACAATTTCACCATAGGAAGGTAATGATACTTTACAACCACCAAGGGTTTCACATTAGTGAACTTTTTTTTCCAGAAAATCTCAGTCCTTACTTTTTTTAAATATCTAATTAATGTATTACACTACTAGATAAGCGCCCCCCCTCCCCATTCTGGTGGAAGGGTTGGAGACCTGCAATCATTACACACCAAAGAGAAAAAGAGAGAGAGACTGTGTGTGTGTGTGTGTGTGTTCACTCATATACAGTGAGAAAGTTTAATGAACCACTAAATGTTTTTTGCTCTGTTCATGGATAAAGTAAGTAAAAATCTTGTGGGTAAACTTACTAGTTTGGGTTGTTTTTATTACTGTGAATTGGGCGCCCTGGGACACATTTTCAGTGTAGTGCATGTGGATTTGTCTGCTTGACTCCCCTGGATGTCAATGGGAATCACGTGGCTAAATCTCTATGAAGAGTGTTTGTAAAGTATCATCTTTTAAAATAAAATCGACTGGACCAGCTGACCTGTGTTTTCTTTTCAACCAAGCCTGCATCATTTCTCATATATTTGAACTAGATTGCACTGTATGTGTTGTGTACCAAACTGGATCTGCATTTCAGAGTGTGTTTTCTTAGGGCCAGATTGTCCCAGGGAGAGGATGCTCTGCCAAATATTTCCCTTAAGGACCAGGAAGGAGCCCAGTCCCTACACGTAGGGAGCATAGGAAAGACTCCCTCCGGGCACTCCAGGGATATGTATCATTCCAAAGGGGGTGAGGAAGTGTGAAAGGAGACAAGATAATGCCCCAACCTCTCCCACCACATCAGCTTCATACCAGGGTGAAGTTCACCCCTTTGCAAAGATGCAGCACAAGGCCTATGTACAAATTAATGCTGGAAAATAGGGGTGACTTCAGTTTCACCAAGGGAAGCAGACTGTACAATACTAAAGGATGGTAAAACCTGCACATGTCCCTGGGGTACAGTCTGTCCTGTGGACTCATGCAGCTCCACAACACCTCCTAATAGGCACAATCTAGCCATTAGAATTTCTTCATTATGCTAGTTTCTGTATTGAAGTGGTCAGACAGGTATATCCACTTCCCTGAATGTATGCTAATATTCTCCTTTTTTCTGCAGCACATTTTTTGTATTTCCACATATTGTATTTAGTAGAGCTTATGGAATTAATATTTATCACAACAAAAATTAGATGAATTTAGCTTCTTTATTTTGTTTGGTTCATGAATCATTTCTGATTTCTGCAAAGGTATTTGGCATTTATAAGCATTCACTCAATTGTTTGGATGAATAACTTTCAGACTATTGATTTAAGAATTGTTCATGAACTGTTCTCTTCAAAATATTAGGCATTTAGATACCATCGTGAAAAGCATGATCTAAAAACTTTTAGAGAGGTGAGATAGACAGACAGACTATGCATTTATTTTATTTCAATTTTTTGTCTCTCATTTTATGTGTCCTGACTTAAATGAAACTTTTTAACATGAAAATACTGGATGGCAAATAGCAGATAACAAATGACAAAGTAATGAACTTGTGGTGCAAACATCAGAGAATTCTGAGCTTTGGGAACATTTTCAAGACTGTGAGTGTCCATAAGGATATTTACGAATAATAAATATCATAGCATAGCTGCAAAATGAATTTTAGTGGTTTATTCACATATATATTTGAAAATCTGTTCTCTCATTATTCCTGCTCTGATATCTAACAAGGAATTAAAGTCCAAGCATTCGAGAGCTTGCCAGTTTTGCATGATGCTCTGTAATGCTACGGGTATGAGACTTCAAGTATTGATTCTATGTTACAGGCAAAGGTTAATTATTTAAGAAAAACCAGAGTGGTTTAAGATGCTTGCAATTATTTCAGGTATTTAAGCCAAACCCAGCTTTAGCTCAGTTTAAGATGTTTATACTATATTAAGATCTTATACTTGTTGAAAAATTCATAAAACATTCAAAAAATCACATTGAAACGAAAAGCAAGGGGGCTGGTCAGGGGGAAGGAGGCATTTATTACTACCTTAAAAGATTATTTAATCTGCACATTTATCAGGGTAAGATGCAGCTTTATATACACAGTATGGAAATGCATGCTTAACCTTCAGTAAAAAGACACACCACTGGCATCAGTTAAGCTTATAAAGGCCTGAGTCTGTGCCCATTGAAGTAATATATTTATAGCTTTTAAAGTCAGCAGGGATCATTTTGATCATGTACTCTGACATCCTGCATAACACAGGCCATAGAATTTCACCCAGTAATTCCTGTATCAAGCCCATAATTTCTAGTTGATCTAGAGCATGTCTTTTAAAAAGGCATCCAATTTTCACTTAAAGACTTCGAGTAATAGAGAATCCATCTCTTCTCTTGATATGCCTATGTGCCTAATATCTGTTTTGAATTTATCTAGCTTCAGAGATTCACAGGTTCCAAGGCCAAAAGGGACTATTGTGAATATCTAACCTGACCTCCTGCAGGCTATAAAACTCCAAAATTATTCCTACAGCATGCCATTTAGAAATACATGCAATCTTGATTTTAAAATTATCCATGAATCTACTGCAACCCTTGGTAAATTGTTCCAATGACTAATTACCCTAATCTTCAACTTCCAGCCATTGAATCTTTTTGTGCCTTTGCCTGCTAGATTAGAGAGCTCTCTACTATCAGAAATCTTCTTCACATTTAGGTTCTTATTGATTATAATCAAGACATCTCTTTCCCTCCTCTTTAATAATGTGAATAGACTGAGCTTCTTCAGTATCTCACTGTAAGTCAATGGCAAAGATCAGGCCCTAGTGAGCAATTTACTGTGATACAAATAGGCACCAATTAACCATTGCCAGATCCATCCTACATGTACATAGGGCATGGATCAGCATTCATTTTGCACTCCCCATGAGTACCTGGCCTGGGCCGGGGAAATTAATGATCCAACTGGCAGTCCAAATTTGGTAATGAATCCCGGTCACATTCCACCTGAGGCATGTTGCGCATATGCTAAACATATTTAAAAAACAAACAAACTTGTGACGCATGGCTAGAAAGTGTTAAACATCCTGCAAAATAAATAACCCTCAAAAGAGATGTGGGGAGATAATGTTTGTGCTTTTGTGTATTTATATATGTATGAGTAGGGTCGACAATGTAATCAACAGTCTCTGTATATGCTGTATTCTGATAATTCAGAGATCAAAAGAACATCCTATCATTTAAATGAATTGTAAACTCAGGATATCTCTGAATTCATCTCTTTTTGGAATGTATAGCAAATAATCTGTGAATGGTGGAGGAACAAGCAAATTGCCTTATGTTAATTCTATAGCTAAGTCCCAGTAATGGACCCCTTCAAAATCATCCTAATTACTTTTTGAACTTCCAACTTGTCAAAAGACATGAAATTGTATAAAAGATCCTTGGGTCCTGATTCTGTCATCTCAGATCTGCTTAGGGGGCAGCAGCGTGCGGAGGCCCCCCGCAGGGGAAGTTTGAGTCACAAGACTAAGGTCCCAGTTATGCTGGTACGCCCTGAATATGAGATTTGGACATTGGACTATAACCTATGAACTATTTCTGAAAGAACTCTTTGCAACTACAAAGCTCACCATCTCTGCTATGAATCTGAACCTCAATAAATTGAATCATGTCTGTATGAATATTAATCTTTTAACCATACTCTCTCTCTTTGTTGTTTTTTAATAAATTTTAGTTTAATTAATAAGAATTGACTGTAGTATGAAACATTCATTAACCTGGGAGGTAATGTGTCCGATCCTTTGGGATTGGTAGAACCTTTTCTTTTATATGATGAAATAAGATTTACAGAAATTTTCATAATATTTGATGTGGGTTACCTGGATGGAGGCCTTAGGCTGGATCACTTTAATGGAACTGTATTGTTTGGACTTCTGAGTAACCAGTAAGGTAATAAAGAATCTGTTTTATGTTGTCTTGGTAAATCTAAGTAGTGGAATATCCACCAGATTTATGGGGATTGTCTGCCCCATTCTTTGCAGTTTACCCTAATTGAGTGATCATAGCTGGCCCCCATTGGGACCCTGGTCACAAAACTACAATATATAAAAGCAATATTAAGTTTGAACATGTAGTCACTCAAAATTCAGGAAATGTGCATGTTAAGTTGTACATACGACCTTATTTTAGCCTCCTAGAACATATGCATTATAATATACTCGATCACAACATTATTACAGACTGCCTAAGATATATACAGGACTGATTCTCATTTACACTAAGGCTACATTATACCACTCTGACAATGTAAAGGGGCCTTAAAGTGTTGTAAATGTAATTCATGCCCATTTTAACACCCCTACATAGCCAGAATTGTATAAAGCAGCTTTAGTATAAATGATTATCAGGCTCATATGTATCTAAGATTGCAGAAAACTCTATTATATTATCATATATTATTTAAGAATAGTGCATTAAAGATTGTTTCTTAATACAGACATGCAAGGGGCAGATTTAAGCTTTGTACAATTTTTACTTTCACAAAACACAAAATGTCCAATAAATTCTTGAAACTTTTTATTTCAGGAGTTGGAGGAAGTAACCAAGTGGACAGCCATTTTAGACTTGATTACAACCAACAGGGAGGAATTGGTTGAGAATCAGAAGGAAAGTTGGATGAAAGTGATCATGAAATGACATATTTCATGATTCTAAGGAAAGGAAGGTGTGAAAGCAACAGAATAAGGGCATTGTACTTCCAAAAAGCAGACTAACAAACTCAGAGAACTAGTAGGTAAGATTCCATGGGAAGAAAATCTAAGGGGAAAAAAGAGTTCAGGAGAGCTGGGAGTTTCTCAGAGAGACAATATTAAAGGCACAACTGCAAACTATACCAATGCAAAGGAAAGATAGGAAGAATAGTAAGAGGTCAATATGTCTCCATCAGGAGCTCTTTAACAACTGGAAAATCAAAAGATAATTCTATACAAAGTGGAAAACATGAATTAATTGCTAAGGGGAAGTATAAAAGAATAGCACAAATATGTGAGGATAAAATCACAACGGCTAAGGCATAAATAAGTTACACCTAGCAAAGGACATAAAAGGCAATAAGAATAGGTTCTATAAACACACTAGGAGCAAGAGAAAGACAAAGGAAAGTATAGGACCACTACTTAGTGAGGAAGGAGAACAAACAACAGATGACATTAAGAAGGCTGAGGTGTTTAATGCCTATTTTGCTTCAGTCTTCATTAAATAGGTTAATTGTGTCCAGATACTTAACACAATTCATATTAACAAGGGGGACAGAAAACAAGTCACGATAGGAAAGGAAGAGATTAAAAAATATTTAGATAAGTTAAATGTATTCAAGACAGCAGGGCCTGTTGAAATTTATCCTAGGGTATTTAAGGAAGTAGCTGAAGCAATTTTGGAACCATTAGCGATTATCTTTGAGAACTCATGAAGGATAAGTGAGGTTCCAAAAGACTGGAGAAGGACAAACATAGTCCTACCTTTAAAGGGGGGAACAAAGAGGACTCTGGGAATTATAGACCATTCAGATTCATTTCGATGCCTGGAAAGAAATTGGAACAAACTATTAAACAATCAATTTGTAACACTGAGAGGATAATAGGGTTCTAAGTAATAGCCAACATGAATTTGTCAAGAACAAATCATGCAAAACCAACCTAATTTCCTTCTTTGACAGGGTTACAGACCAAATGGATAGGGAGGAAGCTGTGATATATCTTGATTTTAGTAAGGCTTTTGACAGAGTTTCCCCATGACATTCTCATAAGCAAACTATGGACATTTTGTCTAGATGAAATGACTATAAGGTGGGTTCGTGACTGGTCAAAAAGACAATACTCAAAGAGTAGTTATCAATGGATAGCTGTCAGACTGGGAGGACATATCTAGTCGAGTCCCGCAGGGTCTGTCCTCGTTCGAGTACTATTCATTATTTTCATTGATGAGTTAGATAATGGGATGGCATGCTTATAAAATCTGCTGATGATACCAGGCTCGGAGGGGTTGCCAGCACTTTGGAGGACAGGATCAGAATTCGAAATGACCGTGACAAATTGGAATATTAGTCTGAGATTAACAAGATGAAATTCAATAAAGATCAGTGCAAAGTATTACAGTTAGGAGTAAAAACTCAAATGCCCAACTATAAAATGGAGAATAACTGCTAGGCAGTAGTTCTGCTGAAAAGCACCTGTGAGTTATAGTGCATAACAAATTTAATGAGAGCCAACAGTATGATGCAGTTGCAAAAAAGGCTAATATCATTCTTGGGTGTATTGATAGGAGTTTCATATGTAAGGCGGGGAGGTAATTGTCCTGTTCTATTCAGCATAGGTGAGATCTCAGCTGGAGTACTGTGTCCAGTTCTGGGTGCCACACTTTAAGAAAGATGTGGACAAACTAGAGAGAGTCCAGAGGGGAACAACAAAAATGATAAGAGGTTTGAAAAACTTTATCTGTGAGGAAAGGTTAAAAAAACGGAGCATGTTTTTAAGAACAAATTAGATAATCACCTCTCAGGGATGGTCTAGCTGAACCTAATCCTGTCTCAGCATTGGGTATGGCCTAGATGACCTCTTCAGATGCCTTTCAGCCCAACATTTCTCTGAATCTACAATTTCCCAAATTTTGCGTGCTTCACCGTGCAACTTTAAAATTGTATTAAACATATTGTTTTCATTTAATATTTCCAAGTGAAGGTGTCAAGTTTGTATTTTATAAATTGCTGCAAGTGTGTTCCTTTCTGACTTGTAATGTTATAAAATACATCTTTAGGAATACATCCACCACTGACTTCAGTGGAGCTATGACAATATCTGCTGAGGATCTGCTCCATAAAAATCACTGGAATATAAATGATTCTATGCAAAGAATCTATACACTACAACACTATAGTTAGAAATTTTGTTCAGTTTTATCAATTTTTTTTAAAGCAAAACCAATTTTCGGTGGTGCTCAGAATGGCATTTCACAGGAAGTTTCCATAAGTGAAAACATCCTAACCATATGAATCTGATACCCATCTTCACTTATACATTTCAAAGAGGAATTTTAAAGAAATCATTGTTTGTTCCATGGAATTGGTTAATTGAATTTTAATTTGGTAATCACAAACAGATCCCAGTATCTTAGCCTCTCTACAAGCGTAACAAATATAATATAGTGGAATGAGGGATGCACTTCCAATCTCCAGGAGTCTCATTGGGCTCTCAGATTGGTTCTCCAGTAGGTGCTTAACTTATATTATTTGGATTAAAACTCCTCCTCAACAAGAAGGATTCATTTAACTGGTTGTGGTCTTATACGTATTTATTCTATAAACACCTATCTTATTGAATGAATCCTGCCTTGGTTTGAATTTTGTTGCAAACTTGAAGCTTAGATCAAGATCATCCAAAGTTTTGCTACAGTTCATAAACCTTTAGAGTGTACATAAATCCAGTTTTTAGGCCTAATTTATAGATTTACAGAAAAATCATGCGAAAATTGCCGTTTTATACAGTTTTAACATGAAGCCAAATGAAACCTGACAGTCTCATGTGAGTTTTGCTTGTGAGTTTGCATCCATCCAAATCCCAAACATAAAGCTGTATTTGGGGGTACAAAACTATACTTATGAACCAAATAAAATGCCTATACAAGGTCTCTCAAAGTGATGCCATCTAGTATAGTACTTCCTCTAGATCAGATTGGAGGAGATTTCTGGATGGAAATTTTTTTCTCAGGGGAAAATATGCTAACTTGAAATTTTTTAAAACATCAATAAATGAAAATCCTGACTCAGTTTTACTTTTGAAAAATAAATAACCAAAAAATCCTGTTTTCAAAGGGCTAGATTGTGTGAGACTTCACTGTGCAGGGGAATCATGATGCAGCCATGACAGAGCTCCCTAATCGTGCTTTTGGCCAACAGAGGGGCATGGGGCTCCATCAGAGATTCTGTCCCCCAGGTCCATATTGCTGTACAAACAGTCCATTTCAACAGGGTGTCACTCATTGTTTGTCTCCCCTGTCCATCGGGGAGCCCTCGCTGGCACAATACCTCCCGGTGTTCTCCTTGGAGCAATGTGCTTACCCACCATCCCCTACCCAACACTGTGTCTAAAATGCACAAAGTAGCCCCAAATAAAGAAAAGCCTAGCTAAAAGCAAGGCACTGTACCGTGTGCTTCATAAACAAATTGCCTAATTGTGGCTGAACACACTTTCCAGTATGTACAAAGTAGAGTTTCATCAAGTTGGCACCTTCTGTTTTTCTCTAGTTCTTCCAAAGTTTGACAAGCTTTTACAGAGTGACTAAAGCATTTGGACACTTTGGAGATTTGTCTAGAAGAGCTATAAGAATGGTGTTATTCCTGGGCTGGCACAATGGCCTTGTAGTCAACACTCCACATTATTAAGCGAGAGCTCTGGGTCTGATTCCCAAGTCTAATCTTTTTTCCTTACCCAGCAGGATCTGAGAGCAGTATAGACACCACATTCTAAATCACCAAGGGAGCCACAGAGGTCTCTCAGCTAGACTCCTCTGGCCAATCTGGTTGCAGCATTAATACATTTATATTTATTTGTTCTAGTAACTTAGATAGCATGTTGACTGTTGTGTGATCTTTATTAAAGTCAGAAATGCAAAGGGACAGCTTGTTTTAGAAACTCAGTGCCCTTGGCTAAGACAGATGTTTTCTGGTTTAACCATCACTGAGCTGTGACACCCATGTAGCCAAATGTTTGTTGATCTAGCTCTTAGTTTGTGTATATGCTCACTATCTCTCATTCCCTCACTCTCCTCTGGTTGTTTTGTTTCAATACATACAATGTTATACAAATTGCCATTGTACAGGTGGAAAAATGCCCTGAAACAGCATGTTAAAACACCACAGTGAACCAAAATAGGCACAAGTCATTTTAACCTTTTCTTCTCCACTAACAAATGATAGGTGGCAAGCCATAGTTTTTTCTATTACAATGACAATCTTAAGAGAGAGTGGGAAATTGATTCTTTGCTTTCTAGTCTGATTTGTCTCTTTGTAAATTGATTAGCAGTTTTAAAAGGGCATTTAAAGGGGGATTAAATTGGTTGAATAAATTATTCATTGTAAATTGTTTTTCCAGCTCTAGATATCATAATGACCCCTTGTGACCTTAAAATATATTAATTTCTAGTACCAGCTTTGCCAGGATTGCAGCTCTCAATGAACCTAACCCAAGATTTGCTTTTGTTTTGAAAAGGCATAAATAGGTGTGTTTTATCTGCTGTGGAGTTTTTTTAAAACTTTTCTGACATTCTATCAACAATAACCTTCCTGTGAAGACCCTGCAGCTCTGCCACAACATACCCCAGTTATACTAGTAGGAGGAAGCTCAGCTGAACCAACAAGTGGTCTGGGATTTGGGGGGTTAATTCACATCCAGGCTTCAGATTCAACGAAGGGAAGTGCTCCCTCATGAGAGCTAATTAGATGCAGCTGAACCTAGTTAGAATCAGCACATTGTAGAGGGGCCAGGTTGCTCTAAGAGAAGAGAGAGTATGTGGTGGGCTGGTTAGAAGGTATCACAGGGAGGGAGTCTAAGGTAACAGAAGTCAGGTGTTTTGTTTGGTTTATATATTCTTGTAGTTTACTGCTAGTAAAGCAGGGATGTAGTTAGAGGCTACTGCCAAGTTTGATTAAGCCAGAGCTTCTGAAATACACTGGAAGGCTCAGAGAGGGTTGTTGGGGTTTAATCCTGAGCTTCCAGTAAATTCTCTTTACTGCTGCTCCAGCCCTGGCCCTTCCACATTCACTTTTATAATGTAGTTCTGTGGATTTTGTTGGGTGAGAAAATTTTGGGTTGTTGTTTTTTTGTGTGTGTGGAGTTAAATAGCAGGAGGTTATCATCAACTCTTGGGGCCTAATCCTGCAATTCTTTCACAAGCAAAACTGCTACTTACCTTAGTGAAGGTTGCCTATCTAAGGGGTGCACAATAGTGTCTTTATGCTGTAACTGCATTATTTCTATAGGCAATTTCTTCAAAATCTGTCCTCTGTAAGAGTTAAACTCTTTGGGGCGGAGATGGTCATTTCCCTCTATGTTTTTGTAGTGCATAGTACAATGGGGGTCTGATGGGCTTGGTTTTTAGGTGATATTTCAATATCCATATTAAAAATGGCAAGTTTGAAGACAATCTGTTTTTGAGTTCTCAGTGAGGGAAAAACATTTCAGCAATAAATTGGACAGAATGGCCCAAACCAGAATTTTAGCAAGTTTTTTGTTGTTGTTGTTAAAGTACCTCTATATTTGGCACCTACATGAGAAATTTCAGCCTAAAGTATAATTATTTGAGAAAGTGCTAAGCATCTGAATACAGGGACTTAGACAAAATGGTACTTTATTCTATCATTAGTGTCACTCCTCAACTGTAATTAAGTGCTAAAAATCCAGCTGAGAACCCAAATCACAGCTAGTGCCTTCATAAAGAATAGTGTTTTTCACAAGCCTTCCAGAAGAAATTTTACAGATAATTTTTATTATGGAAACTGATTAAAGAGCAGACTTGCTGTAGCTTTCAAAGAGATTCTACAGGAAGAGCAGAGTTAGCACTCAGTTTATTGTCTCAGAGGCTTTCTTTCTGCAGCTGTCTTGCATACATAAATACACTACATGGGCACAATGTTTATTGAAAATGTTCCCACAGCTTTTACCTTTGGCTACTGGAGCATCAAAACACCTGGTGGAACAAGTTTTAAACACCCAGGTGCATAATTCAAAATATTATTCTCCCCTTGTCCTGTGCATATAATTCTCATTGATAATACTGAGAGTTCTGTGCATATAGGGGAGAATTGACAAAGAAGCATTTCTAGGAGTTTCCAGTGTCTACCCAGTAGCTATCTCTCTAATTTTCTGTTCTAATAAATCCCTTATAATAACAAGACTTAGGCAAGTTACTTTTCAAAGCATCATGTATAGTGTGTATCTCCCATTCACTTTAAATGTGCAAACTTTGCATATAAAGGGGGCAGTATAATTTCACCCTACAAAAGGCATTGTCTAATCAGGGAAGAGAGAAGATTGCTTACAAGAATCCCTTCAGGTTGCTTTTTAAAATCCTTTTAAGCCCCTGAAGAAAGTGGCAAGTGCCACAGATGTTCTCACTACTGAAGGCAATTGGATGTACTTTATAACCCTCATCAGAAAGTCTCCAGTGATGAAATAGCCAAACAGCTTTGTTCTTACAAGTGTGTCAATCAGAAAGGAATATTTTCACATTAACACATGCAAAACAGCTGATAGTGATATAATTACAACTGATTGACTTGAAGAGCTGAGCTGAACAAATGTCATAAGGTTCACTTCAGACAAACAACCAAAACTCCCATCAGAAGATGAACCTTAGCTGAAACTATCCAATACTCTTGGTTGTCAATACTGATGGGGCAGTCTAGTGAGGATAGTCTTCTGTGCTTCCTGTTTCCAATTTGTCTAACTGCAATCATTTTTATATGAAAAATATCAGTGTGTTATATTCATAGCAGACCGAGAAGTTAGATATAAACATAAAATCCTCTTTCAGGAAGGTTGCAACATAACACAACTTTATTTCTTAAGATCCAGAGCTTTAACTCACAAGAACAAAAAAAGGGAGAAAGCAGGGTACTCCATAAAACAGGCACAATTCACCCCCACCTTTTCTGGACTGGCTATTTGCAGACTGGCTGCTGCTAGAATCTCATCACACATTCCCTACAGATCCACCTACCCTGCAAGTAGGACCAGGAAACCACCTGAGAATTTAAAGTGAGATATTACAGCTTTAACAGTCTTCAAATACACCACAGCAAGGGTAATAGTTTGTCATTCATTTCCTTTTTTGCACTCCTCTGATGATCGATATTAGAGATGGAAAAGACCAATTAACTTGTTCATTCCTTGACAATGTACTTCATCCCATCAAGTTTTAATTGTCTCAAGTAATGCGCCTTCTGTCTCTTCTCTTGGAAAACTAATCCACAGTCTAATTCCTCTCACCATTAGGATTTTTTCCCTGATATTCAGCCTAAAGTTTCGTTCTTAACTTCATCCTATTACATCTACTTACATCCCATAATATAAACAGCTCCTTTTGATTTGGTAATAGCTTTCTTCCAATCCATATGGACAGTTATCAGTTTCATTGGTAGCACCACATGTTAAATTTATTTATTTATTCTGGATAATCCTTCCAGCCTCTGGATTGCTTGTGTTGCTGCCCCAGTGACTGAGAGGCCCCAAAGGTGGCTTAAAACAGTGGCTGGGCAGAGCTCCTATGCTGCTGAATGAAAACACTTCCTACCATTTGACAATTATACCTTGCTCCATCCAGGATTTCACAAGATGTAAGGTTAGGATTGGATCCCACACTCCCTACTCAAGCCACACTTCCACTGAAGTCACAGGGAATGATCATCAATGGTTCCAAGGCTCAATGTTCTAAGGCTCATAAGGATTTAAAATTATGCCAGACAGGGAGCCCCCAGAGCAACAGTAAGGCATACAGTACAATGTCTGGGACTGTGAATGGTGGTGTGAAGTCATTATCACGGTCCTCTTCGTCTAAAAATTAAAAAAGAGAGAGAAGAAATCTAAAACAAAGTCCATATCATGCAATAGTGTGTTACAGTTTACTACACTTTGTCTTCAAAATATGGACTGTCTGCCTACAGCTTTCCTTGCTTCTCAAATCCCTCTCTAGTCCCTCAACTCTCTGCCCAGCCAAGTAAACTGAGGACCACTTGAGAAACAAAAGAAAAAATTATGCCATCCTTTTTGTGGCCCCTTCTAGTATGGTAATATATGGCTTAACTAGAAGCATAACATTGAACACACTGAACTCATATATACTAATCACTTACAGAAAGTCTGATTCTACTTCAAGCAGAACACTGACAAAGACACACACACACACACACACACACACACACACACACACACACACACACACACACACACCCTCTGTCTGCTAACTCATTCCATTTTCATCTTTGAAACAAGCCAGAAATAAACCAGATCTTTCTCTAGTTTCCACTATCAGCAATGTAGATAATCCCATTTTAGTAACAATCCATATGGGTAATGATCAAACAGAGAGAATGGATTAACATCAGTAACAAAATGCACTGTGACAAAAGACTTTCTCTTGCACCATGGTTCAAAATCAGAAAGTTGTTGGGACAAGCACGTTCTCAGGCTAATTGCTGACAGATGAAAGATAAGCATCTAAGTTATAACAATGCTACTTCACTTTTTAGAGAGGGAATGCAATCAAAGTTTAAACCATCACTGAAATGTGGCATCAGTGTATTCTATATGGGCTTGTCTACACTACCGCTTAAATCAATGCAATTTACGTCGCTTAGGGGTGTGAAAAAGCCACCCCCTGAGCGACATAAATTAGATCAACTTAAAGTGGTATCTACACCGTGCTATATCACTCTCCCGCCAACATACCATAGCTTCCGCCTCTCTTTGAGGTGGAGTAGTTATGTCATTGGGAGAGCGCTCTCCCATCAGCATAGCATCTCTTCACCAGACATACTACATCGGCACAGCTGCATTGATATAGCTGCGCCGATGTAGCGTGATAAAGAAGACAAACCCCTATATAGTGATCTAGCTCATTTCATACAAATAGATGCTACCAAGAAAGAATTGCATATGGTGAAAAAACATTTTCTGAATGAGAAAAGGTTAGCATGGTTTTCCAGGAGTGAAACTCCTCTCTTTTAGCTCACCTCATACTATAGCCACTGCTTGCAAGCCACAAGAATCCTGGGCTAGGGTCTTGCTATGTTCATGTATATGTCCAACATTCTGTGAGCTTGTCTACATGGGGAAGTTAGTGCTTACTAAGCGAGGATGTGAATGTAAAGCACTCTAGCTACTCTGCACCAACTCACCATGTGGACATTCTTATTGCACATTAAAAATGTCCTCAGGCAGTTTAGTTTAGTACACTTCTAAAGTATTTTAAGCTAATGTGCACAAAGGAACTCTTAGTACACAGTAAGAGTGTCCACACAAGGAGATATTGAAAAGTAGCTAGTGTAAAGTAAGTACTGTGGGCTTTTTTCTCCCATGTAGCTAAGCCCTACAAGACTGGAAACAAGAGGGGGAATTGCTCTCAGTAAGTCAAGGATAAAGCTAGAGTAAATTAATTGAAGTCACTGAGGACCAGCTCTTTGGCAGGTATAAATTGTCATAGCTCCATTGACTGGCCCTGCATATTTAAACTAGAGTGTCCAGAAATGGCTGAAAACTGGTCAACAGTTAAAAGATTCAGGGTGAAACCCTCAATGAAATCTGCATGATGAATCTGAGATAAGCAGCAAATATAGCTGTTCAAGATGCTGTCATGTGTCAAGCAGGAACCTGTGTTGTCTTCATTCCACAGCCATATTGGCACAGAGGTTTTCCCAGAGGAAATGTAGTTTGATCCCCAAAGGGCATTTTTAGCTCATCACAAATATGGATTGTCTCAAACTATGTTGTAATGATGGTCAAGGAAGGCAGAAAAGATATTTCTTCCCTCAGTGAAGTGATTACTGCATAATAAAACTCTCAAATACAAAGATGAATGCAAATATACACACACATGCATACAGATCTATAAAAATCATCAGGCAAACATAAGCAATCCAGAATATCAGACTGCAAGACATATTTTCCAAGAATCTATGAAACTGTGCTAGCTGCTTTTGAAACATGTAATCCTGTTCCCATGTGTCATGAAAAACTATAGGGGATTGTACCCGGATTACTCACACCAGCAGTCAAGAATGCCCAGAGTTTCACCTTTCAGAAGGAAGAAATTCAGAAACACAGAAATGATTTGACTTTACCATAATCATTTACAAATTCAGACTGACTGCAGTGAGGAGCCAATGGGCACAATGCTTGGTTTAACCACTGTTGAATAACATAGATGGAAGGGAAAACCACATCATAATTCTAAATTCCATTCAGACATGACAGTTTATTCCTGCCTCATTTGGGTACGGTAAATGCAGAATATATGTGGGTGAACTGTAAGGAATATATCCCACCTGTTTTGTGGTTGCAACCTATCTGTCAACTGTTACATAATGAAGGTAACTTGTTGTATGGTACATCCTATTTATTGCATTCCTGTGACAGCAAAGGAGAGCCCTGCAGGAGCAGGCTAGCTAAAAGAGTCAACCAGAGACATGTGGCGCAGGAAAGGAACCTTAAGCAGCTGCTTCATTATAAGAAGATGAAGCAGTTCTGGATTTGGGGGAAAGGGGACTTATTCTGAGATGCCGCAAGGGACTCAGCTTGGACAGGACAATGGCAAGCTAATAAGAGAGACTCTGTGAAGGAAACTTGTTTGCTCGCCCAGGCTCTGAGGTAAGAGCCATACCCTAGAACAGAGGTTTGGGACTCTGTTACGGACTGGGCTGCGGGCAGCCTTGTCTAATGATGAGGACAGGCGCTGGCCTAATGGTTGGAACAGAGATTATCAAGCCTAGTGGCCAGAGCCCAAATCAGGAGCCAGGTTATCAAGTCCACAGAGTGAGCTGGAGTTGGGGGCCAGGAACCAAGCGCCAAAGATCAGAGCCTGGGTCAGAAGCCGAATACCAAATCCAGGGGTGAGCTGGAGCCAACAGCCAGGCAGCAGAGGCCAAGGATCAGAGTAAGAGACTGAGCATGAGCCAGAGCAGGGGCAGGACCCAGAACCAAGAATTGGGAGCAAGAAGTAGGAGACCAGGAGCGGAAACCAGGAACAAGGACCCAGAGGCAGGAACAAGGGCCAGGAGTGAGCTGACAGCAGGAAACAGAAAGTGTATGGTTGCCAAGAATATGCAATAGCAACAAAGCATATACTGTTGCATGCATGTGATCATACAATAGACCTTTAGCATCTAGAGCTACATTTTCAACAGGTTGCCAACCCTCCAGGATTGCCCTGGAGTCTCCAGGAATTAAAGATTATGTCATCTGATGAAACCTCCAGCAATACATCCAACCAAAGTTGGCAACCTTAATGCCAACAAAATGCAGGTTCATTTTCTATCCATACAAAAAACCTCTATTTGCATGTATACAGTGGGAAATTGCACTCCTAACTGCTGATCTGGAAATAATGCATGTCTTCATCCCTGCTATAAACCACTATGCTCCCTATTGCTGCATGACAGAGAGGCGAAAAACTATGCAGTTCCAGTAGGAAAAGGGCAGAAACAGAAAGCATGAGGAAAGATTACATTGTAACATCCCACCCACTGTGCAGTTTTAAACAGCCCAATGAGAGGTTTGGTTCCAGCAGCCCCATTTTCGGAAGGGAACATACAGTAGAATATCAGAACAGGAAAAGCTACAGAGATTAGTGGACAAATTTTCAGAGGTTTATAGTTTTTTTTAAAGTCAAAATGCACCCATTATGATCATCAAAACTGCACTGAACTCAATACTTGTGGTTGAACTGAAGTGTATGTGTTAGGAAAACATTCCATCTTAATATAAAGACTTCAAGCAATGGAGAAACCACTACATCCCTTGGTAAGCTGTTCCAGTGTTTAATTACCTTCACTGAAAAAAAATTTCCCCCCCGTGCCTTTTAACCTGCCAAGGAACCATATTGGGCTAGGATTTAGTGGCTCTCACAAAACGGTTTAGGTATTTATATGGCTAATGAGAAAATCAACAGTTACACTTGGATACTTTTTTTTTAATATAAGAGAGGATATAAATCCTCATGCTTCAGGGCATAAACTAATCACTAGAACTGGTTTGGAATTTTCTGCTGACATGCTTTTTCAATGGAAGATGTAGTTTCAGCAAAATCAACTTGTGTCTCCTAGGATCTGTAGTTCAGGTTCCTCATGTTCCCATTCTCACCCATTGGTCAGGCTTCCTTGCTGGACTACATCTCCCACAATGCCCCAGAGTCTCCCATTTGGTTGAACAGCCACCCTGCATCAAGGGAGTCCCATGGCTATGGTGCATCATGGGAAATGTAGTCAGCCAGGGAGCCTGGTTCATAGGGGACTATGGAGGTATAAAGACCCCACACTATAGCTCCCACTATGGTAGCAGAGGCAAACACAGTTTAATGCCAAAATGAAAGGTTTTGACATTTCTGAATCAAATGTTCAGAACTCTTTGTTATGCAAAAACTTTTCTTTCTATTGGCTGCTTCTGGCCTTAAAATCTATGCATCTATGAATTTCAGAATTTGCGCAGTTAAAGGTAAAAACAAATGTTTAAATATCAAAATTTCCCACAAGATGGAAATTACAATTTTTGACCAGCTCCAACAATCACTAACTTATGGAGTTAGGAAGAAACTGCCCCTAAAAGAAGGCTATTCATAACTGTCCACCATGGGGTACTGGCCACTATCAGAAATGGGATACTGGACTATATGGATGCTGGTTTGGTCCAGTATGGCAATTCCAATGTTCCTAGAAATATGGCTGACAATGACTACCAGAAACTGATCATCCTATTGCCTGGGGTTCTCTTCACCCAGACCAAGCACAGGATTTTATTTCCAATCTTTCTTCGTCACTCACTTTGCCCATAGCAAAAATCTGGCCTTTAATATAAACATTCTCATTTCCAGTGAGAAATAAAACCCCTTGTTCAACATTTGTTAAAACTGAAGACTTGGTTCAAAACATTCTCTAGTATTCTTGTATTAAAGGCAAGCATTGTGTTATATATTTGCAGCCGTCTACAGCATGGGTCCTCAGTAATCACTGAGACTATATCATGGCAAATTTGTGCTTTGGAGCTACAGAATATAATTAATATTGTAAAGTCCTTGGATAATTCTGTTTCCAATTTAATGAAAATTTCTTCCAGCTTTTATTTATTTCTAACAAAGACAATAGCCCTCTTTGCATCTCCTGCTGTTGGCATTAAATTTCAGCCTGTCCCATATTAACCTGTTCCTCCTGTATCATGGACCTAAAAAATTATGCACAGATGTGCAGTAATATTTTCTAAATGTGCACTTACATTTTAGGAATATAGGCCTTGGAAACTAAATAATTTGGACCAACTTTTAGAACATAAAAAAGTACCCACCAACAACACTGTAGTGAATGCTGCAGATGCCTGAGACCAGCACTTCATTTTTCATTATGTGTGGTAACGATAACTTCATTTTTGTTGCCCCTGGGACAGGTAATGCACTCCTTTAGCCATATACAGATCCTTCTGGCCACATAGCACTTTTATGTGAAAGAAGGCGTATATATATTTAGTACTTTTCATCTGACCTGCATTGGCCTTTCTAGGACTTAAATTTCAGAGTATATTAAATTGGGTAGCAGAGTTGATGAGAATGTCTCCAATCCCTTCCCTTCCCAGTTCCATTAAACATTAAGGCTATTTTAGGCTGTTTCCGAGCAATATTTTAGTAAAGTGCTCTGAACATAGGAATTACCATACTGGATCACACCAGTGATCCATCTAATCTAGTATCTTGTCGTCAACAGTGGCCAGTATCAGATGCTTCAAAGAAAGATGCAAGAGATGGCAGCAAACAGTTATGAAATAATCCATTCACATGGAAAGTTTATTTCTAAGCTTCCAACCTAGAGATAGGTTTAAGCTCTGAAGCATAAAGAGTTTCCCCTTGGTGGGCTAAATCCTACTCACCTTACTCATAGCAATTGTTCTGCTGAAGGCCGTGAGGCTACAAGGAGGAAAGGCAAGCAGAATCTGGCTATAAATCACCACTATAGAAAACAGTTACTAATGAGAGCATTGAAAACATATGCTGCATGTTACAAACCAGAGAGCTGTCATTGTTAAATGATATCACAGCTGGGGAGGTGGAATTCTTCTCTGGTGGGCAACTGCCCCCACAGACTTCCTTAGGGGACACGTTCCTCTTGAACTCTTGTTCATTGTCTAAATAGACCTGATTTGTCTTTGCAGATTCATGATGCAAGTTTAACAATCATGCTCATAATAATGAAAAGCAAAAGTAGTTACTACCAACAGCTTCTTGCCTGATACTTTGTACATGCAAAAAACAAAACAAAAAACAAAGCAAACAACTAGCCTTGAGAACATTTTGGCCAAGATTTTCAAAACCATCATTAACTTTATTGGGAAATGGGTGTTCAAATCCCTTAGGCAGCTCTGAAAAGCTCAGCCTTTGTTTAACTGTAATGTTAAAATTAAACCTGAGTCATTGGCAGCTCTTTGTCCTTCTTTGGATCCCTGGGAATTTATTTATCTAAGTTTGGAATCGGGAACTCAGATGTCATTCATTCAACATCTGGTTGAGCATTTACCTTCAAAATCTGTACAGTTGGGAAACTTCAAAGCAGCCTTCAAGCAGGGACATAATACTGTACAAAGTAGCATTGCTCTGACTTTTTTCCAACCACCATATACTTTGGGCCAAGAGCCACAAAAAAGCAAGACTACTTAGCTTATGACTGACCTTTTTTTTTCTTTTTAGTGTTCTATGCAGCATAGGAAAGATAAACATCTTCACTCTGAGTGGATGCATAAGTGGTCATAATAGATAGATGTAACAGATTCTCCAGTCTACCACATGCTCAGACTAAGACCACATGTTGTTGTTAATCATTATTAGATATTTAGTAAGGGCCAGATTCTTCCTGGCCTTACACGGGGATTTAGTGTGTATGTGTGAGTTGGGGAAAAGGTGCAAGTAGCCTTCACTGCACACATCTGCATTATGGCCATGCAGAATTGCAGCCCCGTCATTCAGGAAAGCACAGGGACTGCTCCCTCCTTACTTCCCTAGGTGTTGAATGTTGCCTTAAAGAGGGTGGGAATGATCTACCCCACCTCCACACTGGCCTGCAGGCTCCCAGTATTTTTCTTGTCCTTATCTCTGGACTGTGTCATAAGTGTCTGAGCCAAAGTACATGAATGCCTTGTCACTGACTGCAGGGAGTGTGGATCAGCCCCAATACGCACAATCAAGGCTTCATTTTGCATCCAAAGTGTGCCAGGCACTCTACAGAACACATAAAAAACAAGGTGCTCCAAAGAGCTTACAATCAATGTGTCCTGCAAATACAGGACATGGGTGATCAGCTTTACTCCCACAATTAGTCACATTGAATTCAATGGGGTTATTCACTAGACCCTACAGTTATTCACATTCATCAGTGTTTCAGGATTGGACCCTACATTTAAACATAAGAATCCATATCCTCAGGTGGAGTGAATTGGCATGGCTCCATTGAAATGAGTAGAATGACACCATTTTACATCAACTGAGGATCTGGCCCCAAAACAAGTTAGAACAACAGATAGGAAGAGGCGGGGGGGAGAGGGGAGGGAGACGATAATAATAACATGAATATGTTGATGTGGTTTTTTATGATTTGTATAAATGCACCTTGATGAGCTTGATGTGGCTTTTGTTTTGTAAATTTGTGTTTTATTAGATAAAACTATTACATTTTAATTATTATTATTACTTACTATTGTGGTGTCCCAATGCCCCAATCAAGAATAAAGTCCTGTTGTGCTTGAAACTGTACAAACATACAAGACAGCCTATGCCCCAAAGAGTTTAATAATTATTTGTATTATTATTATTGACTCCCCAGCTGCATTCACATCACATCTCTCCAGGACTTTCACTCACCTATGCAGAGAGATGCACATAGCAGTTAAATGACACTGACAACCCAACAGCAATAGAAACAAAACATATCACTGTTGTACCTTTCCCACCCTTCCCCTTCCCCACTAAATAACTCCTCATCTGGCTCTGTATTTGAAACCTGATCTGTTTTGTTAGTAATCAGTAGAACTGTGAGAACTTGGATAAACCTGCTTGGTGAGAAAGCTCACTGAAAAAAAGCAACTTCCCAAGCTCGCAAGCAGAGGGAGAGTGTAATTAAAGTCAACCGAGAAATCTCCAAGAAAAAAAAAAGGAAGAGCTTAATTATGCACTAGCAGCTCTCCCCAGCCTGTTCATTGACTTGGCACATCTGGAAAAATTGAAGGCCTGGTGCCAAAATGTTGAATGGGCCTCATTTGGTTCAATGCTCACAAAGTTGTTGCTGGGCTTTCTTTCCTCTCCCTGACTGATCTCACACTAAGATAAAATAATGGACAGATAAATATCACAAGCTCTCTTGCTTTTCAGCCCATTAGGCAGAGTATCCACAAACTTTTTCAAGAAAGCCAAGAGTGACTTTTTGTGGATAAGTTTGAACTTATAGTGAACAGAGAGCAGCAGCTTTTGAAAGAAATGGCTCTCAAAAACACTAGACCAAGTTCTTACAGGTCTACTTCTCATCTCTTACTGTTACATTATTGTTTTGAGAATAACTTCTTCTGAACAGAAGCTTCTGTAATTAGCTGCTCTTGAAACCTATTAGACATTTCTTTTCATTTATCAAATCTTGAACTTTTTATGCCATATGGCCTTCTCCATCAGTCCTGTGTCTCAACAATAAGAAAAGATGTGAAGGTTAAGGCTGACATAGGCTATGAGCTATCTCCTCTCAATGCACTCCTCTGATCCTGAATAATACTAAAGAAGATTTGCATAAGTAAGTCAAGAGGAATATACATTGTTACACCCTTGCCTAGAACCCTGGAGGAGGCTGAAGGTATCTGAGGTTACATTGTTGATTGTGATGTGAGAGTTTGAGTGAGAATGTTACAGTTGGATCCAGAAACTAAATATGTATCCAATCCAATTTTTTGTAGGATATAAAACATATCCCTCCAGCCCACTCCATCAAACCCCTTTTCTGCATATAAGGCTAATCTGGCTTGTGGTTCAGGGTCGTATATTTCACTGCTATAATACCAATGAGTTGTTGAAGGTTATCAGAGTTATGATGCCCTCTGAAAAACCTGACTTGCTTTGGGTGTATGATAGAACCCAAAACCTTCTCCAATCACATCGCCAGAACTTTTGCCAATATTTTGACATCACTATTAATAAGTGAAATTGGCCTATAATTTGAACATCATGAATAACTGATATTGAAGCTTCCCTCAGCCTAAGGAGAAGGGTGCCCTCTAGGGGTGACTCATTAAACATTTGAAGCATGTCAAAGAGGAGGTCAAGCAAGTTTCTATAGGATTTGGCAGGAAACTTGGGGCTTTCTCCAATTTCATAGTCTTAGGCACCTCAATTAACTCATCCTCCATTACGGGCATATCAAGGTTTCTACTCTGAGCTGCAGTAATTTGCGGTAATATAATATTTTTGGAAAAAGTGATCCAAATCATTTGTGGAGGGGTTAGCTGTCTAATTTGTACAGATCTTTATCAAAATTAAAGATATCTTTATTAATATCTTTAGGTGATGTACATAATTTACCATGTTTATTATGTATAATTTACAATTTTATTATGTATTGCTATGTTTCTACATGCAGAGGTCTTTTGTTCTAGGCGGTATGCCAACAACTTGCCAGCTTTTTCACTTGATTGCCAGAAGTCCTGCCTGAGTCAAAATAGGGCAAATTCAGTCTGTGCCAAGTACAGCTTATTGAGTTCATATCTACAGTTAAGCAGGGATTGCTGCAAATCCAGAGATGGGGTAGAGACATAAGACAAATCAAACTCTTTTACTTTTTTCACAAGGGCTATCATATTTTCTCCACTTTTCCTCTTCTTGGCAGATGCGAAACTTATAATTCTAGTTCTCAAATAGACCTTGACTGGCTCCCACAATAGCCTGCTAGAAGATATTGGGGGTTCATTTGTCTCCAGGAACAAGCCATTTTCTTTTTCAATAAAAAAGTTGAAATGTGGATCTAATAAAAGTGAAGAAATAAATCTCCATCTATATAGCTGTTTTTCATCTGGATCTGTTGCTATTTGAAGAACTATAAGACATGATCAGAGTCAGCAATTGTATTATGGAGGAGTCAATTACAGAATTAACCAAGTCCTTGGAGATCACAAAGAAATCTATTCAGGAATAAGACCCACGTACTAGAGAAAAGTATGAATAGCCCCTTCCCATTAGATGTGTAAGATGCCAGATATCAAGTAATCCCAGATCTTTAATGTGCAACACCAGAGCCATTCTAGTTTTGGCTGGTTTATGATCATGAGGCTGAGGTTTATTCATTAAAATCCCCAGCAAGCACAGTAGGTATATGGGATTCGCCATATGATTTAGATTTCAGGATCATCAAGGATAGGCCCATACAGATTAGCAATGATTAGTTCAAGTCTACCCCGATTATCTGAAATTGTCTCAGTGCTTTATGAAATAGGATGGCTACCTGGATTTGAATGAGAAAAAGCAATTCACTGTTTTTCCTACCCAGTCACATTTTAATTTAGCAACCTCATTTGTGATCTAGTTTGTCTCTTGCAAAAGCACTACATCTCCCCTTGCTTTCTTTAATAATGAGTACACCCTTTTTCTTTTAATTGGAGCATTGATACCCTTTACATTCCAGGAAATTAAATTAAGATTCAGGACCATTTGGCTGTGTTAAGAATTATTTTTATATGTGCAGTCTTGCAAACGAAGGTGATGGAATGTTTGCATCATTTATTCTATTATATCCCATCCTGCTCTCCACACAGAAATCCATGAGGTGGGAATTCTATGGATGAAACAATGCCAACACTTTTACCTCAGATTTTGGATTACCTTGCCAGATGCTTGTCACTTGCCAGACTTCCAGAGAATAAGGAAGAGAGGGCTCCGGGTAGCAGGAGGGAAGAGTACAAAAAGACAAGATAAAGCAAAAACACAATGTGTATATATAACAATGTAACATTACCAACCATAGTAGATCCCAATGAAAATGCAACAATCAGCAAATATTTGACACTATCAACAAAACTACACTAATTGTAAATGCCAGAGGGGGGCAGATGGGGAGACACACCATCTAGGTCTGGGGCTCCCCCAGTTGTGATGGGTTGGACTCCCCTTCTGGGATGCCACATGATGTACTGGAATTTCACTGAGCCTCTCCTGCTCAGTCAGCCTGCATTCCATCTCCGTGCTTTGCTAAATTAGTCTTTTCAGCCTCTTGCAGCACACACACACAGGTAGACACAGACACAGACTGAAGTCAGCTGTGTGTGAGAGGACTCCCCCAGCACTCACGTGCACATCCCTTTTTGGGAGATAAACCAAAATCTGCACAGCGCAAGCTCATAAAAATCCGCCCTCTTCCTCAATGTGAAGAGAGATGTGCATGACTTCTTACCCCCCCTCCAGTTAGAAATTGTACATAAACTGGTTAGATTAGAAACAAGAAATAAATTTATTAACTATGAAAGGCAGATTTTAAGTGGTAAAGGGGGTAACAAACAGACCAAAGCAGATTACAGTACTGAGCAAATAAACCAAAGTACACAAGCCAAGCTCAATATACTTAAAAAACAGGTTACAAAATGTAATTTCTTACCCTAAAGGTTATTTTAGGCAGGTTGCAAAGTTTTTGTGGTTCAGAGTTCCAGTCATCTTTCTTTTCAGACTGGACCCCTGTCTCAGTCTGGACTCCCCCCGCTCCTTCCCTTTAGGTGACTTTAGCGGTCTTTCTTCTTGAGCAAACAGGCCATGGAGAGGAGGAGTTCTGTTTGCCTTCCTCCCCACCCTTAAATAGGATTTACATAAGTCAGGAATCCTTTGTTTCCCAAACTTGACCTCTCAGTGGAAAGTTACAAGAAGTCCCAGGTAATGTTTAGTATCAGGTGACAAGACCACCTGACCTAGTAGTGTCACAGTTACATCCCCAGATGCCTCCCAGGAGGGAGAGAGATTAGTATCTTCCTGATCTTCCTTCCTGATGGCTCATCAAATCTGATGGCCTATCATCTGGTGGGTATGTATGCCTTCCCAATACATACCCAGCTGTAATTGTTAGATAGTCCATATTTCTAACTTTAGGTACAGAACTGATACATGCATACAAAATGGATAATCACATTCAGTAAATCATAACCTTTTCAATGATATCTCACATGAGCCACCTTGCGTAAAGTATATCAGTTATATCATATTCATATCATACGCATATTTTCATAAAGAATATGGAGTGAAACATCACACCAGTATGTGTTATTTATTTCTTCTTTTTAACAGGAATCCTGGTTTTTCCATACCACAAAGTAGTAACTACATTGTAAGGAGATAGAAGGGGAGCCCACACTCCACAAACGTAATAGTTCTCAACCTGATATGCCAGTATATTATCCCCTCTTTTATATTATTTTCAGTTTGCCAAACCAAACATGGTGATGCAGCTTGGTGCACTGAATGACATGTTGTATGTTGCAGGGATTTCTTTCCCAGGGTTACATGTCCCTCCACCTTTTAGTTTATAATCAAACATTGTTTCCCTTCCTGCTAACTGCTCCCACAATCTGTAAATTACTGTACCACAGAACGCAACAAACAATCCAATTGAACAAGTGACTCTCCTATATTAACTTCATAATTCATGTTCATGTACTGGGGGGTTGAGCTTATAGAAGGTGTTAGAGTGGGGGAAGGGACTGAAGAAGTTGAGGGAAGGTTCAGGACAAAGGGGGATGGGGCAACAAGGGGAAGGAGGTTGCAGAAGTAGGGGGTGGAGGGAGGGCATTGAGGGAGAGAAAGAAAGGAGATGGGGGAAAGGGCAGGGTCAGAGGGAGTGAGGTGGAGGTAATAGGAGGGCAGAAATCACTGTCCACATAACTCAGCAACCCATGTTGGTCTTCTACTCTGCTCTGTTGGTCCAAAGGGGGTACAATTATGTTGCTCAGTTCCTGTGCAGCTTTCCATGAGACCTTGCAGGGAGGAGAGCTGCCTCTTGTGCTTCCAGCACATGGGATGTCAAGCTGCCGGGCTTTGAGGACACCAGCAGTAAGGCCTTGTGACACAGCACAGTCTCCCACTGATGCTCATTTTTAAAAGTGGTTTTGTAGCCCTTGAATTTCTACAGAGCAACAAGGAGATGTGCGGTCCCATGGTGATTGCTTAAGTGTATGTCGGTGCTGAATTAATACATAGACCTTATATAATCACAGACAAATGGTTCATGCTGGTCTGTCCATTTAGGGATGTTTTCAAATGTTTCATTAATTCCCCATCACAAAGACACTTTAGATTGCTAATACTCAATTTAAATACATTCTTTCCACAGTCAGTACACTCCCCTGAGATCAGTTCAGGATGAGGTGTTCCCTTGACTCCTCAGCTGAAGCACTTCATATTCAGCCATTTGATGAAAATTGATCTACATGTCCCAAAAGTTAAAATGTTCTGCTGCTTTTGGAACAGATTCACTTTCTCACCAACCTTGACATGAAACCGAGCTGGAAACTTTATAAAATATTTAAGCCTTTGCTGCTTGGCAAGTTCCTTTGCTCTTCTAAAGGCTGATCTCTGTTCAACCACAGCTATTGCAAAACCTTGAAAAATCATTATATTATTTTGTGGCATCCCCAACCCGGTTCTTTTTTCCACTAGCTAGCTGCATTATATTTTTTTACGGTAAATCTGAGAAATCTGACAATCAGTGTACAAGGTTTGGCATTTGAGGCTGACTTAGAAGCCAGGGACTTATGTGTTCTCTCTAAATCAAATTTAAAAACATCCAACACACTAAGCACTTCTGAAGGAGCCGGGAGGGAAATTCTAGGAGGTTACACTTCTCTGCTCCTTCAGGTACTCCTATAATTCTCAAAATTATTGTGGTGAGATCTTCCCTCAAGGTCTGCTCTGTTAGATTTAAAAGAAGATAAGTTTGTGAGGCTTTTCTGCACCTGGATAGAGAGCCCTTGTACCTGATCTTCCACCATGATATTTTCCCTTCTGCTTCATTCAGCCATCCTGTCAGTGCTTGCAGAGAGGAATTAATTGAGGTAACAGTCAGTGGTATTGTGGCCATTATGGCCTTGATATCTACTACATCTACAGCAACTTTTCCCAGCAGGGCCATCATAGACACAATTCCCTCAGCAGCAGCCATCTTGTTCAGGTGGTGGAGAGCCTCCATTCTCCTTGTTTTTCAGCTACTCATAAGCTCCCAGTAAAGAAATCTTGGCCTGCTGACATGCCAGAGATTTTGGGATGACTGTTCTTTATTGCAGGTCAGAGGGGGGAGATCCATCAGGAGCCCCGGACTCTAGATAGAAATGGATATTAGCAGATGGTTCTGGAGCTCAAGGGATCTGCTCCTTCAGTCCCTGGTACACAGTGCCCCCTGGAGTCTTCATTTAACTTGGCCTTTTAAACTACTACCCTTTTGCCAAACTAGCTCTCTGTATCGGTGAGATCCTCACCCCCACTTCAGCCTCTTGATGCCAGGTAAAAGAGCTGGAGCAGTATAAAAGGGCATAACCCAGAGTGGCATAAAGTCTTGGTTCTGGCTGGGGGAGAATTGTTCCAGTGCAAGAATTGTGGAAGACAGCCATAAGTCTTCCTTCTGAGGACCCCCTCACATGCGCTGGCATAGGCAGGATGCTGGCAGCAGGAGGGGCACCTGAAGTGGGGCTACAGCCTGCAGCAGTGTGAAGATTCACACAGGGTGGGTAGGGGGGCGGGATGGAGATGCTGTAATTTAAACATGGCCCCATGGGTTGTCAAAGTTATGCCAGAGACTACGTCAGACACCAGCCCAATCCAGGATCAGGAAGGTACAAAGGTGACTTAAAACCACCATAGTGATCCCTGCCCAGGGCTGCGAATTCTATGCTGGGCTCTTTACCAGTAAAAATGAATTCCTATTTCTTGACCAGCCCTAATTCTATGTAATATGTGTGAGAGGGTGGACCCCTTGGGAAGTCACCTGATGTGCTGAGTTACCACTGCGTCTACCTTTTCTGCCAGCATGGGCCCCTTTTAACCTGTCTTGCTGAGCCAAGCTCTTAAAATCTCCTCTAACACACACACAGGCAGGGCCACACCCAGCTGCAGATCAGCTCTGGGAAGACTCCGCTTAAGGGACTTGCTCCAGCACTCAGCTATTCACCTCCCTTGGAGTACAGACCAACAGATATATTATATTCACCTCTTCCCTCAATGTGGAAGAGGGTATGCATAATTTCTCCCCCCCCCAGTTAGAAATCACATAAACTGGGTTGTATTATAAACCAGAAACAAATGTATTAACGATAACAGGTGTATTTTAAGTAGTTAAGGAGGTAGCAGACAGAACAAGGCAGATTACTACGAAAATAAAACAGAGCATGCAAACTAAGCTTAATACACTAAAGAAACTGGTTACATGTGAGTTATCACCCTAAATGTGGTTCTAATAATCTTCTTCACAGGCCAGATGCTCTTCCAGCCTGAGTCCAGTTCTTTCTCCCTGTTCAGTCTTAGTTGTTTCCAGCAGTCATCTTGGGTGGGGTAGCAGGGGAGAACTGACGACCTGGACTACCTCACTCCCACCCTTAAATAGGATTTGCATAAGGCGGGAGTCCTTTGTTTCCTAGTTTGACCCCCCCTTCCATTACAGTGGAAAGTTACAAGAAGTCCCAGGTAATGTCTTATCAGGTGACAAGATGACCTGACTCTGTAGGGCCCTTGTAGCCATTCTTCACAGGCAGACCCACATGTTCACAGGAAAACTAAGCTCTTTTACATTGTCCTTGCTGATGGACCATCCGGCCTGTCTGGCTTTTCCATTATTGCACTTGAAGTGTTGGCAGTGGGTGTCACCCAAAGTAGCATAGTTGAAATACAGATACATAGTCAATATTTCTAATTTCAGATACAGAAATGATACATGAATACAAATAGGATAATCACATTCAGTAAATCATAACCTTTCCAATGATATCTCACATGAGCCATCTTGCATGAAGTATATCTCAGTTATGTCATTCATACAATAAGCATATTTTCATAAAGAATATTGAATGACACATCACAATATGATGGCATGGCTATTGTACAGCGTTTCTTGGGATCAGCTCATTATTCACAGCCCTCATCATCACAAATTGGGTTTATGACACTTATACAGTTCATTTTTTCCTTGTTTGTATATAAATCTTCTTTCAGTTTTTTTGTTTTAGAACTATGGAATCAATGATGTCATTGATATGAGGAGGAGCTTAATGCAACAAAAAGTCTGATGACAGAACAGTATTAATAAGAAGTGAATGAGAAAAGGGTTTGAAAAGCTTCACTAAAATGTTCTTTTAAAAACTTGCAATTCTAAAACTTTTTAAAAATGTTATAGAATAGATATGTCAACAGCTATAAAATCTGCATCAACTCATATTTTGCAAACAATATGACATTTGTACTCTCACCCACTCTCAATTGTCTTTCATAGATATTAGTGAGAATGAAATCGAGTGAAAGTTGTATACATGGATGGGCAGAATACAGTGCAGGTGTTTAAATTAACATCTTGAACAGTATAATAGCTTCTTTTCAGCTTGGTCATCTGTTCTTGATGCAGTGGTCAGATTTACTGGTATCTCACACCTGGCTAGCTTTATTCTGATGAAGGCATAACGAGTGGGGTACCGCAGGGGTCTGTTTTGGGACCGGCTCTGTTCAATATCTTCATCAACGACTTAGATATTGGCATAGAAAGTACGCTTATTAAGTTTGCGGATGATACCAAACTGGGAGGGATTGCAACTGCTTTGGAGGACAGGGTCATAATTCAAAATGATCTGGACAAATTGGAGAAATGGTCTGAGTTAAACAGGATGAAGTTTAACAAAGACAAATGCAAAGTGCTCCACTTAGGAAGGAAAAATCAGTTTCACACATACAGAATGGGAAGAGACTGTCTAGGAAGGAGTACGGCAGAAAGGGATCTAGGGGTTATAGTGGACCACAAGCTAAATATGAGTCAACAGTGTGATGCTGTTGCAAAAAAAAGCAAACATGATTCTGGGATGTATTAACAGGTGTGTTGTGAGCAAGACACGAAAAGTCATTCTTCCGCTCTACTCTGCTCTGGTTAGGCCTCAGCTGGAGTATTGTGTCCAGTTCTGGGCACCGCATTTTAAAAAAGATGTGGAGAAATTGGAAAGGGTCCAGAGAAGAGCAACAAGAATGATTAAAGGTCTTGAGAACATGACCTATGAAGGAAGGCTGAAAGAATTGGGTTTGTTTAGTTTGGAAAAGAGAAAACTGAGAGGGGACATGATAGCAGTTTTCAGGTATTTAAAAGGGTGTCATAAGGAGGAGGGAGAAAACTTGTTCACCTTAGCCTCTAAGGATAGAACAAGAAGCAATGGGTTTAAACTGCAGCAAGGGAGGTCTAGGTTGGACATTAGGAAAAAGTTCCTAACTGTCAGGGTGGTTATACACTGGAATAAATTGCCTAGGGAGGTTGTGGAATCTCCATCTCTGGAGATATTTAAGAGTAGGTTAGATAAATGTCTATCAGGGATGGTCTAGACAGTATTTGGTCCTGCCATGCGGGCAGGGGACTGGACTCGATGACCTCTCGAGGTCCCTTCCAGTCCTAGAATCTATGAATCTATGAACCTCTGCAATCGAGGGCAGGGGACTGGACTCGATGACCTCTCAAGGTCCCTTCCAGTCCTAGAGTCTATGAATCTATGAATCTCCTTTCCATGTAGGTAGTAGTTTTAGTCTGCTTCCTCTGAAACGAATTGGTTCTGGAGGTGTGGGAGGCTGTTTGAAGAGAAACAAATACATTTACCAAACCTTGAACTTTTTATGCCCTATGTTTACATCTTAAAGTCCTGTATTCTAGCTGTGAGAAAGGACATGAAAGTGAAGCCTACCCCCTCAAGTTTACTCACTCTGCAGAATTATACAGACTTAAAAATAAGACACACTGGAAAATGTACAGGCTCCTAAAATGAGGATTGTATGGAGTAGTTTGAGGTTGGAAGGCTCCTCCAATAAAGGTATTTCTGAAATAGAAGCTGAAAGGTGTGGGAAGTGCTGGTTCAAGTCCATTCTAAAAACAATAAACTCCATTCAAGAATCGTTCTCCAACAGTAAATGAAGCCTGTATCTAGCTGTATGCTGCTGATACAGTGCACTGGCACATAGCAAGCCCTGACCGTGTCTGAAAGCACAATTTAGGGAAAGTAACAAATTTTTAGCAGATCTCAGCAGAAATTCTGTGGGGGCCCTGCACTGCTCCCAGAGGAAAGACAGAGCGATCTTGGGACATTCCATGGGATGTATTCATGTTTCAGAAAAGTCCTGTTGTTGAGAACCTTCCACCCCAACTACTGGACTTCACTTAGCAAGAGGTCCTGAATCAGTTAGCAGAGTGTATTGGTTGTGAGGTCTAGAGTTTCTAGGCAACAACTTTCTCTGGCTACGGGTAAAATCCTGACTCCACTAAAGTCAGTAAGAGTTTTGCCATTGACTTCAATGGGGCCAGGATTTTACTAAATGTGTTTGTATAGTTCATAGCACAATCTTGGTTGAGATGTCTAAGTACCTACAATAATAGGTTAAATTTTCAAAAGTAGCTAAGTGACTTAGGAGCCTAACTTCTGTTTTCAAAATTAGAAGCCTAAATCAGGGTGGAATTCGCAAAGCTATTTAGGTATTTAGACCCCATTAGGCATCTAAATACCTTTGTGAATCCCAGCCTTGGGCCCTTAGGAGCCTCTCTCAGTTGTAAAATGGCCCTAAGTTGCTTAGTCAATTTTGAACATTTTACCCAGTAGAAATAATTGAAAAATTTCAACAGAATTTCTTCTAGAAATCTTTGTAATGCCTGTTTCCAAATATTCTTTTCAAGCAGCAAAGGTCAGTTTTAAACTAATATTTTAGATGCTCCACACATCTAGACAATGCACTGAAGTGAATAACAGAGGTGAATATACCAGTTATACTTAAAATGATGATAATACTGCACTTCTCTCGTGCTTTTCATCCAGAGATCCCAAACCATTAATGAGTTAAACCTCAGGATTGTGCTACGAGCCTCCCAACACCCCGTGAAGAGTGTTTTATTTTCATTATCATTTTGCATACAGGAAGATTGAGGCACAGAGAGGTTGAGTGACTAGTCCAAAGTCACATAAGGAGCCTGTGGCGGAGCTGAGAATGATGAGTTAAATACAACTGATGTATGATTTGAGATGTAAGGTCTCTTATTCACCTACAGGTCCAAGTTCTACCAGGAATTTCTTGTGACACCCACATGACTTTGATGCAGCTGGGCATGGTGTCCAAAGGCAGAGCTTGTTCCATACTTGTAATACTGAGCCACATAAAGGAAATGAAGTAAAGTTGTGCAATGTTGTACAGTTTGGGATTTTTTTGCATTTTGTAATTTTTTGCAAAGATTTATGTTTGTTACAAGTATTTATTAAACAAGGAAAATTCAACTTGTAGTTTTTCTTAGCTCTAGAGGATAAAACTACAATGTGCCCCTGCTATTAAAGGCACTCAAGGCCTGATGAAAAACCCACTGAAGTCAATGGAAATAATCTCAATGATTTCAATGGGCTTTAGATTAGACCCTCAACCAGTGGCAGGTTGCAAAACAACAAACAACAACAACACCACAACCCATACGTGTATTTTCACATAGTTTTTTCCTTTTATTTACTTATTGTTCAAAACAGTTGGCAAAATAACTCAAGAACAGTTTCAAAAGGAGTATTTAATGAAAGGGCAAAACATAAGGGCATAAGATCATTTATTTATACAACCATCTATTGTTTCTAAAGACAAGAGTCTGTACTCAAACTTAGGATCAAGCACCAACAATATTATTTGGTTTTCCTAAGTGGAAAAGTTCATGAAACATAACACATTTAATGATAACAAATTACTCAGTACAAATATTATTTAAAGAGCATCTTTTTAATTAAAAGGATTAAATACATCTACTCTGCTTTCGACAGGAGGAACCCAATCCTGCTCTCATTGAAGTTAGTGTCAAATTTCCCATTGACTTCTGGGAGGAGAATCAGGCCCCAAAGGAGGATCTTGTTGGCTCAGGAAAGTTTAGTGAAATCCGCTTCTCTAAGACTTTTGCTGAGTTCTATGGCAAAACAAACAGAAATCAGACTCTGAATAACAAATATTATTGGCGTTCTCAGTTTTAAATTGCATGCTAGCATTATGTGATGAGAGATGTTTCTTCACACAAATTAATTCTATGCCACCTGAGAAATAATATCAGGAAATCGTAAAACTATGTATGTATTATACTACCCGGAGGTTAGTACTACACAACCATTCACCTATTAATTGATTTATTGCCATGTTGTACCTTTTACTAATAGAGTAAGAATATTGATTAAATATTTTAAATCGATGAAAAATTTAATTTAGTGAAACCTTTAAATTTAATTAGATTATGTGACCATTTCTAGGTTTAGAAAATGAATATAAAGAATAAGTCAAGAAACACGATTTTAAACATATTGGGCCAAATTCATACCTGATATAATTACATTGATCCCAGTGTTGTCAGTGGATTGAGACCAAAGTTGAATTTGACCCACACTGTAGAATACAACTAGGGCCCTACCAAATTCACGTCCGTGAAAAATGCGTCACGGACTGTGAAATCTGGTTCGCCCTCCCCTCCCCCCCCCATGAAATCTGGTCTTCTGTGTGTTTTTACCGTATACTATACAGATTTCACAGGGGAGACTGGCGTTTCTCAAATTGGGGGTACTGAGCCAAAAGAGAGTTGCAGGGGGGTCACAAGATTATTTTAGGAGAATCGCAGTAGTGCCACCCTTACTTCTGCACTGCCTTCAGAGCTGGGCAGCTGGACAGCAGCAGCACCCCACCAACAGCACCATAAAATTAAGGGTGGCAATAACATACCATTCCACCCTTATTCCTGCGCTGCTGCCTTCAGAGCTGGGCAACCAGAGAGTGGCAGCCGCTGACTGAGGGCCCAGCTCTGCAGGCAGCAGCACAGAAGTATGAGTGGCAATACCATACCAGGCCATCCTTACTTCTGAGCTGCTGCTGGCAGCGGCTCTGCCTTCAGAGCTGGGCTCCCGGCCAGCAGCCGCCGCTCTCCAGCTGCCCAGATCATTCAATGTAACACTGGGCTTCTAGGCTATTTTGGTGTTACCCAAAGTCTTTGCTATAATGCAGGTAATTTAATCCTCAATTCAGCAAAATATATAAGCATGTGCTTAACTTCAAGCACATGCTTCAATCTCATTGATAAATGGGGTTTAAATAAATGCTTACATGCTATGCTGGATTTGGGGCATTAATAGGCATAGACCCTTTTAAAATGTTATTGAATGAATGTAGGCTCATCACAATGAATTTAGGAATAATATGACCCTGGCACACTGCAAGCTTCACTACATCTGCCACTACATACTAGCCCTGACCTTCAATAACCTTTCTATCCCTATGCTGGTTCGTTTTAGCAGTGAGTTAAAATGGTGCTGAAGTGTGTAGTGGTTTTGAGCTGGATTAAAATGTGAATTAGGATGATGAAACCAAGCTCATTTTCAGGCTGACCTTTGGACACTGTCAAGCCTGCAGCTATTGGTCCTCCTATTGCTATGACCCTCTAATGTCAAAAATTAAGTATGTTTTAAGTCCCATTCAGGAACTCTCCTAACATAAACCAGAATCACTCTGCAGATTCAAACCATTCTTTGCAGTTGTATATGATGAAAATAAAAGACTTGCATCTTTACTGATTGAAACAAAACCAAAAACAAACAAAAAGTGTGCTGTGTTATAAACAAATACAATCATACAGATTAGTTATGTTTGTTCAAATTTTTGGAAACTACCACAAGTTCCATAAAAGCCACAAGGCAGCTGGCTAACAAGGCTCTTCTTCCTACTGTTCTCTTCAACCATGTAATAGAGTGTGGGGGGGGGGAGGAGGGGGAAATGTATCCCCATCATTTCAATTCATTTTATCCCCAAATCATGGATGTGTGGCTCAGTAAGCCTTGGCAGATGTCATTCACCAGTGCTGACAGGATATTGCATTGATGTATTTGGGGCCTGAGCCAAAGTCAGTGGGAATCTTTGCATTGATTCTTCTGGGTTTGGATCATGACATTAATTCATTATGCTCTGTTGCCCCTTCCATTTCCAAGGTCTTGAGGGAGTGGGGGAGAGGTTCTTCAGCCCTGACTGCTGCCATGTGTTAGAAGAAGGAGGAGGGGCTTGACCCTCTCTCCATTCATCAGTCAGCAAAGGAGACCACACCTTATGCAGGAACTTTGGGGGCAGAGCTGCATCCTCCCATTGCTCTCCAGACACTCACTGCCAAAATAGTAGCATGATAGCAGAATCACAAACACTGTCTACGAGGGACAGGCTGGGATGCCATGGAGTGGCTCTCCAGCCATTGATAAGAGAGACCACTCCAGTCTGGACTTGACTAGTGCTGCTCAGGTGCAAATACAGTTGGGCCATATGGCTCTAGGTGGGATCTACATCTGCTCACCCTCTGGCTCAGGATATTGCTCCTCAAGCCTGGTGTGGGATTTTGAAAGGACTCAGTGTTGGCCTGACTCAGCTTCCATTTAAGTTAATAGTAAAGCTTCCAGTGACTTCAATGAGAGCAGAGATAGCCCAGTGCTGAGTGCTTTTGAAAATTCCACTGACTCTGCCTATTCAGACAGGGCCAACTCCCAAGGTGCTTACTGAGTATTTACTCAATCTGTAGGCAAATTCCCATTGGCTTTAAGACCTCAGGATCTGGTCCAGTCAGAACAACACATAGGAATTGCCATAAGTGAATAGACCAATGATCCATCTTGTTTCCCATTCCATCAGTGAGCGTAGCAAATGACCATTGAGGGCTGAGGAAAGCATAAGCCCTCAAAAGGCATCTCAAGCAATTTTGTCCTCATCCGCCACAACCCACATCTGTAGATATTATTTGACACAAAAACATGTTCTCTCTGTTTTATACAGGTGTTTGAAGGATGTAAACAACAAGGCGGGGGACAGGAATTAACAACATGGTATGATTAGGAGTAATACAAGGAAATTAAATAAAGGAAAATGTGATGTATGTAGCATGTAAAATGCTGTCACCAGGCCACGCTGATCGAAGATCATATTGATCTTACTTCAGGGATAAATTTGACCTCAAATGTTCTGAACTGTGGAAGAAACACATAAGTGAAAGGTAATCGCTCCATCCCTTGTGTTCTCTGAAACTGGACTGGGCAAAGCACTGGGAGATAAACTGTGAAGAACAATTCTGCACTGGACAGAGAGAGACAAAATGACAAGATCTCGTCTATATCTAATGCTTGTGGTTTTCTTTGCATGCACACAAAATGTTTTTGTAATATATTTCATCTATAGGTTACTGTTGCCAAGATTATTTGGGCTGGGGGCAGTGTTATGTGTGTGATTTGTTGCTTGATTTGACTCTCAAGGGATAACTGGAACCAGGGGAAAGCACAATGAGACTTGAAGGAGGAGCTAGAACTCTACACTTACCCATTAAAACCTACCACTCTGTGCCTGATATGTGATCTCCAATTTCACAGCTAATTTATTCATGCCAGTATTGTATCTCATTCAATGGCTCTGTGCCATCAATCCAGCTTGTTTTACCCTGACCAGCACAGGGCCTCTGAATAGCTTAACAATCATTAAATTGCTACAGAAGAAAAAGTAATCAAATCATGCAGTTAAGAATGACAAAGTGATCTCTTAGTACAATTACTGTTCTGTAGTATTTATTACTTATAATTTTTTATTGTGGTGGAAATAGGGTGACCAGACAGCAAGTGTGAAAAATCGGGATGGGGGTGGGAGGGGTAATAGAAGCCTATATAAGAACAAGCCCCAAATATCGGGACTGTCCGTATAAAATCGGGACATCTGGTCACGCTAGGTGGAAACTAATGTAGGGCTCAGTTCTGCATGTCTACTCTGTATAAGAGCTTACACTATATAAGAGAGAGGTATTATTAGTGATGATGATGATTACTCATGGTAGAAGTACTTACTTATCCAAGTGGTACTACTGAGCTTGATGGGACTACTCTGCATGAGTAATGGTTGCAAAGTCTGGCTTTTATCAGTAAATAATTCAGTAAACTTACTCTCGCAGCCACGTTGGAAAACAAAATGTCTATTTTTATTGCTAACTAGCATAGGGACTTGGCACGTACATGGGAGCACAGAGCTGGGTGGGAAATAGTTTACCAGTCCCATTAATATTTTTGAGAGGTTGACATTTTTTCCAATCTTAAATCAGAAAGAAAAATTAAAAAATTGAAAATATTTGCAATCCAAAAAACTAAATTTTCCATTTCAGGTCTATCTAAAAATTCTGTTTTGATCACTTCAAGCGGTGTCATTTCTATTTGAACACTTTTTGACCCTTTTCAGTCTAACGAGCTTAAATATCCAAACAAAAAGTCATTTTGCGCTGGAAAAACAGAATTTTTCATTTTGAAAATATCAAAAATATTTTGACAATGTTGAAACTTTTTTCTCAACATATTTGGAAGCAGGAAATTCATCAAGCCTGACCCTGTTCTGTGAAGTTTTGATTTTTACAAGTTGGCATTTTTCAACCAAAAAACAATTCCTCAAGAAGTCTCTGACTAGCTCTAGTGCACTGCGGTGGGGTTGGTGCAAGGGGCTTTGTTCCATTCTTGCACTGGCCCTTGTATGGGTCAGGCACAATTTTAGCACCTGAACTTAGAGAACCACAGAATCTGCCCTCTGATTCCCAGGGATACACAGCACCTCAAAGAATACAGGACAGTTAGCGAGTAAGTAGGGCCATGGCCCAACCTCATCATCTACTGGCCAACAAAGTGGGACCAAAATGCAGGGGTCCAATCCGCATCCTATAAAAGGTACAAAGTGGACATGAGCCCCCTTTATTCCTGGGAATTCTGGCAGACTAATGGGTTTGCAAAGCATGCCTCTGCATAATCCCTCAGGGGCACCGAGGCTTTGCACTGTTCCCAGAAACACAAGGCTGTACCTCAAAGGCACAAATGAGCCTTATTTATTTTTAATTTCTGGTTGGTTGCACAACCACTTATCACTAGTGCTTGTGTTTTAATACCTTCCAATGAAAACATAATGAAATATTTCTCATTAAGTGGCCTAATTCCTATCAATGACTTTTGGAGCAGTTTGAGGTTTTCTCACGTTCTAATTACATTTCTAGTGAAATCTTATATCAAACATAATTTGCTTTACTCCTCATTAGAAAAAAAACTAGTGTAGGTTAGCCTGCCTTCTAGTGCTTTCTGAAGTCACAGATTTGGTTCAAAACACTAGAAGAGGTCTTAGAATGCCAGCAACTATATGCTACCACGGCAGTGATTTTTCTAAGGTAGTATGAGTGGCACTCTGCCATACACCATAATCAGCTTTTAAAGGCATACTTTTTATTAAGCACTACATGCTTCTGCAGTGTTAGGGTATTGTTTGAAAACTAGACAAGGAAGAATGTGTTTGTCATATGCCATTAAGAGCACTGTATGTGTATTCAGCTGAAAAGCACAGTAAGGGCCAGATTTTCATTGTTAGATGCACACATCTTTGTGCATGTCTTGATTATGTACAGAAATACCAGATGTGCCCCCAACCAGTTGAGTACATGTGCAAACACTTAATTTGCTCCCTGTGATGAGATATATACCCCATCCTGGCTTTAAAAGGGTTAATGTGGGCCTCAGCTGCCAATTAACCCACTTGTCTGCACCTGGACAGTGGATTAGCCCCAATTAAAGATGAGTTGCAACTGGGATAGTACCTGGGTGGTTGCTATCATGGGTTGTAGGGGAAAAGTGAATAGTCCCTCTGGGATCAGAAAGACAATGAGGGTCTGGATGAAGCCTGGGGATCCTCTCCTGAGTAGCAAAGTCTGGCAAGAGGCTAGGAGAGATGCGGAGCAGCCACTGGAGGTGAAGGAAGGTCTGATGATCCCTGGTAATAGGGCAGGAACTGGACTTCCAGAGAGAGAGCCCTGGGAGGCATTCAAGACAGAAGTTGGGTTACGTTTATGCTGCTGGTTTGGGATTTCCTGGGGGACTTCAAAAGGGAGCCCTCAGAGTCATGCTCTTGAAAGATGGGTGAACTTAGAGGGGCTATGGGAGAGGCCTGCTGAAGTAGGAAGAAGTCTATGGAGATGGTAGCAAAGAATCTCGAGAAGTGACACTTGATTGCCTGTTTTAGGATCCCTGGACTACCCAGTGTAGAAGGCAGAACCGGATTTCCCTACCAATCACTAGTAAGGTGTCCTGAAGCTCCTGAGAAGGAGATAAGGATGGCTGAGAGTCCTGAGAGAAGAGTATGAGGACCACTGGGCCCTGAGTTGGGACCAAATACCTTTTGGTAAGGACAGTTTTGTTGGAATTTATGTTACCTCAGAATGGGTGAGACTAAACATAACTGGACCAAAGAGCTGTCAAAAGAAGAGGCAGGCCACCACAAGGGAACAGTCACCAGCAGTGAGTGGTAGAAGAGTACAGCCAGCCTTGCTATGCCCAGCCATGTGGAGGCATTTCAGCAGCGAGTTCACTCTTGTACACTCCCGTACACACTTGCATCCCTAAGTTAGGCATGCAAAAACATTTGTGCACATCTAACTTTAAAACTGTGATAGTAAAAATATAAAATATGGTTCAAGGCAATTATATCTCAATGAAAGGAGAGAGCCCTGGTTAACAGCAGTCTTAGATTTGCTCCTTTCCCAAGATTTGTGCAGATCATTAGCAATATATTGGTCAGAGACTACATCTGTGCGAAGTGATAAGGATGAACACGCAGATACCAAGTGATGGGAAAATCTAGAGACAGAATACACACATTACCCTATTTTTTACTTTAGAGTTAAGTAGCTTTAGTCAAAAAAATTGTTAAAAATGGCCTTTTTTTTCAAAAAAAAAATTTTTGGGGGGGGGGGTTGCAAACAAACTCAGCATTGTTGAAATAGAGTTGGGAGCCTCCTGTTCAAATCCTTTCTCCCTGATGGCAGAGGCGGGATTTGAATCTGAGTCTTCCACATCCCAGGCGGGTGCACTAACCACTGGGCTAAAAGTTATAAGATGGGTGGCATCACCACCACCACCTCTTCCAGCCAGATTTTGAATGGGACGTGATCCAGCAGTCAGCCTCTGACCACGTCTACCAGATTGGGCCCTGCATGCCAGATAGGCAAGTGAATGCCTATCTTCCTCTGGTTTATAGATCCCGCTGGGGCTTAGGCAGGAGATAGGTGTCTGGATGCTTAGAATAAGGCAGTAGCGTGCATGCCCAGAGGCAGAAATTTAGGTGCTTAGGAAATGTTTACCCTGAGAACTTAGGTGCCATGTGAGTTTAGGTGCTCACAGAGTTCAGTGGAAGTTTTGTGGCTCACTGTGGCACCTACCCCAGACTTAGGATGGAAGTCACAAAGGTGCTTGGGTGCCTAAATCTCAGACTTTAGGTGCCTATGTACCTTTATGAATCCCACCCTCTGAGGGTAACTCTATATTTAGAGAGTTTTCCTACTAGACTGTAGTTGTCACATTATTATTAAAGAAAATTAGTAACCTATAACAGTGAGTCAAGTAGATGAGGCTTTAGTGGAAAAGAATTAATGCTTCTGAATACTTAAGTAGTGGTAGCTCATGAAAAGGAAACATACGAATGCTCCATTTATTTCAAAGTACATTTCGATTTACACTAGCTGAGATAAAATAAAATAGCCCATTAAATGTGGTTCCCAATGTGTTCAAACAGCTACAGTATAACACTCTCTTCTTTCCTTTAGACTTTTACTCCTCTATGTAAGCAGCACGAGCAGAACTCAGATTCTCATTCAGCTGGGGTTATTTGTACATTGTGATATACTTAACTAGCCCTTGCTCTGAGTGCATGCACACCCATTGATCATGTCATCAGTAATCAGTCCCTGGTGGAGGAGCACAGAGTCACTAGCAGTTAATAAAACAGCTGTGCAAAATGTTACAGACAGCTGGCAACTCTGAGTTATACAACCCATTCTTTTACCTGTAAATTCACCTCTTTTGAACTGACAGCTGGGGTCCCACAGCACCTTACTATTTCTTCAATAATTTTACATTTTTCTCCAGTCATGAAGTATAGTGTATTTTTTCCCCAACGAGATTGACACACGTATCACTCTAAAATAGACACATGTACCACTGATTTCTTCCAAACACTGGGGACTGGAAAATACTGACCTGATGGTGATGATGAAAATATTAAGGGCCAGATTCTCAGCTGACTTCAGTGTTGCTCCACCAGTTTACATCAGCTGAGGATCTGTTCCTAACTATTTGACTTCTACTGGACCAATGATATGATGGAGGGGCTTCTTGTTGAGTCCTTGCAGCTCCATGTTAAAATCTGGGCACCAATTTTAAGGGAAATATAATTTACCTATCTCTGCTGGAGTTCCCCATTTCCTGCTATATTATGAGCCCTGGGGATCATAAAAATATTTGAGGAGCACGGGATTTTGTTGTTGGATGGATTAGATTGTTCCTTGGAAAACTGGAGAATTGGTCTGAATTCAACAAGATGAAATTCAATAAAGATAAGTGCAAAGTATTTCACAACTACAAAATGGGGAATAACTGGCTGGGCGGACTACTGCTGAAAAGGATCTGGGGCTTATAGTGGATCACAAATTGAATATTAATAATAACGTGATGCAGTTGGGAAAAAGACTAATATCATTCTGGGGCATATTAACAGGGAAGTTGTATGTAAGACAAGGAAAGTAATTGTCCCACTCTGCTCACAATGGTGAAGCCTCGGCTGAAGTACTGTGTTCAATTCTGGGCACCACACGTTAGGAAAGATGTGGACAAACTAGAGAGAGTCTAGAGAAGAGCCTCCAGAATGAACAAAGGTTTACAAAGCCTGATCTATGAGAAAATGTTAAAAAACAAACAAAACTGGGCATGTTAAGTCTTGAGAAAAGAATGAATGGGGACCTGATAACCATTTTCAAATATGTTAAGGGCTGTTATAAAGAGGTCAGTGATCAATTGTTCTCCATGTCAGCTGAAAGTAGGGCAAGAAGTAACGGGATTAATGTGTAGCAAGGGAGCTTTAGATTAAATATTAGCAAAGCTTTCTACCTATAAGAATAGTTAAACTCTGGAATAGGCTTCCAAGGGATGTTGTGGAATCCCTGTCACTGGAAATTTTTAAGAACAGGTTGGACAAACATCTGTCAGGGATGGTCTAGGTTCACTTGGTCCTGCTTCAGCACAGAGGACTGGACTTGATGACCCCTCAAGCTTCCTTCCAGTCCTATGTTTCTATGATTCTGTGAAATGGCAGAACAAACAAATATGGTGGAAGACATCCCTGCACTTCTCCTGTGAAGTCCTTCATCTATCTTCATTTCACATGAGGTCTGGGACCTTCCCACCTCACAGGGCCCTAGAGCCCAGGTGCCAGCCCAAGCCCGAATGTCTACACCACAATTAAATAGCCCTTAGCCTGAACCCGTGAGCCCAAGTGAGCTGGCACAAGTCAGCCACTGGGTTTTTAAGCACATTGTATATATACCCTATAAGTGTCTGTCAAATGATAGTACAAATTAATAGTGTTTCAACTAACGTTCTAGTTTGCACCAGTGTTTAACTAATCCAGAGATTCATTATATATAGAAAAGATTTTGCTGGTGACAAAAGTGCTGACTTCTAAGTTACTTGTAATGTTGTATTGATCTCCATGCTCCTTGAAATCTTTCTTCTGTGATTACAAATAAAAGATAATCATTTATTTAAGGAAATTCAAAAGGCAGTTTTGTGTTTCTTCAGCATACACAACTTTAAATTACAACTAGGTAGTAACTGTTCATATATCAGGTTATATTCTATTCCACTGTGATTGGCTGATGGTGAAGGCAAAGGGATTTTTGTTTGTTTTTCTTGCTAAATCAGTTGAGTCAGGAGAGAATGCAAAGTTGGAAAGTTCAAACTCAAACTTTTAAAGAACAGAAAATTCTAGTTAATTTAATTATTTCATGCCTTTAAAGTTGACAGCATCATTTGAAAAGTGTTGGATACAATAAAGCATGATCTCTTAAAGAACATTAAGGAAATGGGTGTGCCAATATGATATGCTAAAATTAAAGCTCTTCTGTATTCCATCAAACCACAAACCTGGAATCTAAAGATCATGGTAACTCATTGAAATATAGATATCCAGATCCTCAGGTGCTTCTAACTCAGTGTAGTCCCACTGCTTTAATCCACACTGCTGAACAATGATAAGGCTTCATTTATTTACTGGAGAATTGATTACTGACAGTAAGAAAGATGATAGAAAAGGGAAGGCAACTGCATGAACTAATGCATACTATGGAACTTGTAGTGCATGTCAGCAGGTTTAGTGCACAACATCTTGATGGGCAGGAGAATTTAAACCCTTTTAGTGTGAATTAAAGCACAGTGTGGACATGTCCCAAATGGCCTAGGAACACAAGGCCCTCTGTATGGGGACTGTCATAGGCATTTTTGAAAATCCCACCTTAAATATGTTTTAGCCATTTATTGTTATTAGCCAAATTTAAATAGTGAATGTCTTACATATTTTGAGAAAAAGCATGACCATCCCTTGGGGGCATAGGGTATTATAAGTATTTCCTCCAGCAATTAAAAGGATAGCATGAGAGACTACTGAAGATACTAGAGTTATTTATCTTATGGGCAATGAACCACTGTATGCCCCTAGAACTGTTTCTGAACATAACACACTGAATAAAATCTTTGAGTGATTGAGTTCATTACGATGTACCCAAGACTGAGTCATTTTCCTTCATCATAAAAGCTATTTAGAAATTTCCCTCTTTATCATAACTTTACTATTAACTTTATGTTGTTATAATATTTTAATGGCTGGTTTTCACTGGAGCTGCTAGCACCAGAAATTAAAAAGCATGTGGAAGATCACATAGTACCACAACGGGTAGTGTCAGTGAAAACAGACTACATAGTTGCTGTACATTGGAAATTTTGAACCCAGCATACAGTGCACAGTTTAGAGTTCAGAGTTGACACAACGGGGAGCACAGGTGCATAGCTGCTTAGAATCTCAACAAAAGGTTCAGATTCAGATGTTGAACTTCCACCTTCAAATCCTTTAAAGCAAGTTTCATACTTCAAAGACGCACCTAGCTGCCTTGTGCAGAAAGGAAGTATTTCCTTATACTGAGAATAACACAGGATGAAATTCACCGAAGAGAGGAACTCCACAATTCTATTGCAACACTTACAACCCTTGCCCTTTTAATTTCCTTTTGTCATGCAGGAATGGTCTGTCTGTTTTAAAGAAACTCAGTGTTATTCAATAGGATTCACCTTACAGGATAGGAAGAATTTTAAGCCCTTTATTAAGGACCGGAAATAAATGGCAGTTATGCTATTGATTTTATGGGAACAGGAACGGGCCCAAAAGGTATGTAAGAGAGGCATAGGGCCTCATGTGTACCATTTGCATAGGGGTCAATTTCACCCTTTGTGAGTTAGCTTGTGCAACAGAAGATGTAGTAAACTCTTTCTCAGACTAAATACAAACTTCCAGTATCCCATCTGGCATTGTTGAGCCAACTGGCAATCCATAGTAGCCAACCGAAATATTTGTGCTTCTATGTGAATAAAATTGCTAACAGCCATAGATTTCATGTCATGCGAATTTTATTAGTGTTTAATCCAGAGACTGAATAGCACATTGAGCTGCTAAGTGAATCCCGTTTCAAGCAGTTTCCAGCCAGTCACTGAGCAGTACCTTATGGAATAATTGCTTTTACGTGGCTTCAGGCTGCAGAGAGATGTGGATCTGTTTGGGAGGATGAGAGCCTCTCAGACAGGCTCTCCTTCCCCAGCTGATGAGTAACTGTGATTCATATGGCACTGAATTTAAGGATGAGCGCACACTAATGTCAATAATTTCACAAGACAGACTTACGGGGAGGAAGTTTTTTATCCCATCATTTTGGAGAACTCAGAGATTGGAAAGGAAACATCCTGATAGTTCTTCATCTTTACAATGGTGTCACCAGCCAAATTACAGTTTTAGTGAAAAGCTCACAGCGGGGCTCACCCAAACTAAGCATTCATACACCCCCTGTCAAATCTCCTGCTTCGGCCACTGGGTAGAAGTGAGTCCTATTAGATAGCCTTGGTCTGAGGAACATTAACCGTACACAGATATGGTTCTCCTGTCTAACCAACAGAAGGAGCTAATCAGTCAGCCAGCAAGATCCCAGACCTGCATTGGTGGATGAGAAATTCAGAAAGCCTGATGTAGAATTTTGCACAACCAAACATTTAGAGGTTGTCATCCTGGACTATATTCAGGAAGAGCAACTGCAGAGCCATCAGGCCCACCAAGCTTTCATGGCACTGATGAGTGACATAATCACATATGATGTCATTTCACATAATAACAGTATTTATAGGAATAAAATGATCATCTTAAATTTATTAAAAGGAAGGAAATTCACATACCAAGTGTCACTATCAGAGGGGTAGCCATGTTAGTCTGAATCTGTAAAAAGCAACAGAGGGTCCTGTGGCACCTTTAAGACTAACAGAAGTATTGGGAGCATAAGCTTTCGTGAGTAAGAACCTCACTTCTTCAGATGCAAGTAGATGCAAGTAGTGCATCTGAAGAAGTGAGGTTCTTACCCACGAAAGCTTATGCTCCCAATGCTTCTGTTAGGCCAGGTCTACACTAACCCCCTAATTCGAACTAAGGTACGGAACTTCAGCTACGTGAATAACGTAGCTGAAGTTCGAAGTACCTTAGTTCGAACTTACCTTGGTCCACACTCGGCAGGCAGGCTCCCCCGTCGACTCCGCGGTACTCCTCTCGCCGAGCTGGAGTACCGCAGTCGACGGCGAGCACTTCCGGGTCCAGACTAGACGCGATAAGTCGAACCCAGAAGTTCGATTGCCAGCCGCCGAACTAGCGGGTAAGTGTAGCCAAGGCCTTAGTCTTAAAGGTGCCACAGGACTCTCTGTTGCTTTTTACAAATGTCACTACTGTATCATTCAGTGCAGGGTCTGAGACAAAGCCATACAAGTATAAAAATTCACATGTAATCATGACAGCACAAACTCCCACAATACTCTCTGGCTCATCTTTACTAATATTGCACTGTTGGTGGCTCAAATTTAATTCTTAATTGTGAACTTCCTTGTCCTCTCAATTTGTCTCAGACACTTGTTTTTATTTAAAGATAATTGAATTTATTTGGCCTGTACTCCAGGTCACTTACTTATTGGCTTGAACACCAATGGCTTGAGAAAAATCCAACCATTCTATAGAATCTTGGATTTGCAGCTGAGTTTCACAAAAAACACAACAGCCAACCTAACAAAAATACATGTAAAAGGGGGCAAATCAAAGGGCCAACAGCAAGTGCAAATGTCCCCATTAATAGAAGGGAGCTTTGGAAGACTCCAAAAAAAAATCAACCCAGACTGTTGTTTGTCTGAAGTGTATCTGTGGTAGTAAATTGATTGACTAATTGATATTTCCAGGGTTTTAAGAGATGGTGTTCAGCATCATAATTCGTAAGCTTCTGGTGTAGCCATTCAGTGACAGCTTTGGTGCTCAGCCTTCTCTACCTCTGTTTTATGTGCCTTCCTCTGAAAGTCTGTCCAATTTAAGTATAAGTAGGTTGTACAAACTATTAAGCCCAGATTCATTATCTTAAGGTTAGAGATGGCTCTCTTTGGAAGTGATAGTATTTAAGGAATTGTGTGTGTCTGGCCAAAGTAGTGTCTGGGCTCTGGGTAGTCCTGGATTCTATTTTGCATATATTTAGGTTTTTTGCTTTGTTTGGTATGACAACAGATAGGCTGACTGGGTGACAATGGGGAGCAGCAGAATGACATGGAGTTAGTAAAAGAGTGTTTGAATCTATGGGATGTTGTACTGGCTCTGTAGCAGTCCAGAGAAAGGCATTCAGTGTTAAACCTAAGACAGGTCTTTGGTATTCTACCTATTGATGTTTGGATGCTCTGCTGTTTTGGAGTAAGTAAGTGACATTGGGATGACCTAGATGCTGAAGTGAGTTTAGTTTCATATTTTAGATTATTTGGGGTCGCAGATTTAGTGACCTAATTCTCTTCCCCTCACCATGTCAGACTGAAGCTAGCAGAGCTGAATGGAACTGTAATTTCCTACTGAAGGAGTCCATGCAGACAGTTGCTTCTGTTTCCATTTGCCCTTGGGTCACATCTTCCAAGATTTGCTTCAAGTTTTGAGTTCAGAAAAAATTTAAATGTCAGACTGTAACTCAGTTGAAACCACTGACTTTAGCCCGTTTCATAAGAAAACCATGTGTAAACTAAGACTTTCTGATGATTTTGGTACAGAATCATAAGTCAACCCAGGTTTTTTCAGAATTGGTCTCAGGTTTGCTCAAAATTTCATGAATCTTAGTAAATGTTTTGATTAAGCTGGTCTGAGGTTTGAGCTTGTAACAAAACTCAAAACTAGACTAGTTTGTGTGATTTTAGATCCCATTGCAAATATCTCAGGAAACTCTTTTGAGTGGTATTTATTTCCCTGTCACTTTTGTGGGAAACAAATTCTGTCATGTTCTAAAAGCATCATTAAAAATGAGTTAATTTATACATTTAAAGCCATATTTCCAAAGTTAAATGTGTGACCATGTGCATGCACAAACACTTGATTTACATGTCCACAGTAAGTATTTGCAGTCATAAATGTATGCATGCAATATGCCTAATTTTGAAAATCTGAGGTCAGTCTCTACTTCATCATTTTACTTTTCTTTCCTCTGGTGGTTCCATCTTATTTATTTTTCCAGAAAATTAACAAAAAGAGTTGCAAATTTAGAAAAAGATGTGTTCTTTGGTTTCTGTGATTGGTACAAGAGGGGCTTGGGGCATTCTGCTATGATAGGGATAGATGTAGGTTTATTTGATCATGGTTTATTTATGTTTGATGTTTATATGATGTTGCACTGCAGGAGAATGTATTTATCACACAATATTTATTAGAGAGGAGAAAACTCAACAAATTCAAATGCTTTAACAGGCACAGGCTTTCACAGGAGAGCAGTAAATTAAACTGGAGTTGATTAAGAGGTAATTTGCTAAACCTGTTTACCTTAACCTTTGCTGCTACAGTTGTTTTTAATAGAAGCAGATAGTCATTAGATTGTGCCTCAGACACAAATTATGGAGCATGGGCCACTTCTCACTGTCCACTTTTCATCTATTATTCAAGGAAGAGGTAGAAAGGTCAGGATCAAACTGCTAATGTATAATTCTCCTGAGATGGAAGCAGAGCATTTCTTTGACAAAGACAAAATAAGCCATAAAGTACAGTAGTTTATTTTTCACTAAGATGGTGGGGGAGTCAAAAGAACACATGTCCACAACCCTGGAAGTGTTTTTGCAATAATTCTACTGCTTACCAATAGATCTGAGGTTCATTTGAACTCATCAGGCATTTCAGGGAGAAAAGGAAGGTTAATCACCACACGTTGGTGAAATAGATGGATTTGCACTGGTAGCAGAGCTGGGTGAATAAATGTTAAAAATATATTAATCAAATATTATTCAGCCAGCTCTAATTAAGAGGATGAATCACAGATTTGTGCAAAAAAAGGAAACCACAACAACCCCATAAAATGCAATTTTAATTTTTGTTTTTTTTCTCTTACTTAATTGGCCTCTCAGAGTTGGTAAGACAACTCCCACCTGTTTATGCTCTCTGTATGTGTGTATATATATCTCCTCAATATTTATTCCACTCTGTATGCATCCGAAGAAGTGGGCTGTAGTCCATGAAAGCTTATGCTCTAATAAATTTGTTAGTCTCTAAGGTGCCACAAGTACTCCTGTTCTTTTTGTGGATACAGACTAACACGGCTGCTACTCTGAAACCTTGGTTATTTTAGATATTTTTGCTAAAATAAGGGTTTAAAATCAAGTTGTAATGCTGGTTTGTGAATAACATTCACCTCATCAGTTGAGAGTTGGTTCCTGTTTCTCGTTGAGTAGGCTTCAATTTTCTAATGGAAAACAGAGAAGTGGGTGCTCAGGTAAACATGGTTTGTTGAAGGATAAGCGATAAGCCAGCATTGCAGTTTATGGCTAGGTTATTTATTTATGATTTATAGAAGTGCTAAAAAGGTGCCCATCCACATGCTCTAGGTACCCTTTGCATAGCCTAAAATACAAGTGCAGTAATTTGATAACCCAGCACAGATTCCCCCCAATCCTCAGAACAACTCTCCATCTCTACACTTACAATTTCTCCCCACCACCTCTTGTTTACAAATGCCTGGGGGGGAGGGGAAATGAGCTTTGCAACATGTCCTTAAAGCCACCAGATCTGGACTACATCTGAATGGGGAGGGGACACAAATTCCATCACAGGAGGGCCCTCACAGCGAAGGCCCCTATTGTTTATACCAAGAGGCTCAAGCTCATGGACCTTTGCTCATCTCAGGACTGGCAATGTGGCACAGGGAGAGAAGCCCTCTCTCAGACAGGTAGCCATTTAGGTCATCAAAGGGCTTTTGTACAATATGCAGAAGGAGAGTACATGCACAAACAATAGCTTTGTGCCCATGTGGGCTCAGTAATAGTGTCAGCAACTTCACTCTCCCTTTTGCCCTGAAAGCTAGATGTTACTTATCCATCCCTGACTGACTTTTTCCAGTTTGGAATGAAACTAGGATTTATATGATGCAGCAGGACCCTAATTCAAGGGACTGTCAATCCATTTAAGCTTGTGAAAGTTGATGTGGAACATGTTCCAGTTTGCTCTCAGTGTGGTATCCTGAAATCTATGATTAACATCAAGAGGAGAACTCCTTGAAATACAGTAACCTCTTCTAAAATCATGCTTTGGCTCATTAGTCTATGAAAGAACCATGTCATCCCAAAGCTGAATGGGATGGGGAGAAATGTCAAGATTCCTTGTGTCCTAAGGGTTGTGCAGTTAGTGGTTATCCCCAAGAGCTGAATAGACAAAGACTTCAATCAGCTGATGATATGTGCAGCCCAGTTTATGTTGCCATTGGGTAATCATGTTAACTGGCTAAAGCTGACCTTCAGCATACATATGGGAATGTCAATACATCAGCCTATAACAAGCGGTTTATAGACTAACAATGGCCTATTATATTGATTCTCCTGACTACAATATATAGAAGCCACTGTTTGCTCAGGCACTGGAATGGCAACATAAGCAAAAATCTTTCTGTATTTTACTGTAATGTGCATTCATACACACAGAGTAAATATCATACAACTGACCTATGGATTGTTAAGATCCCTTTGGAGTAGTGCAATGCATGCTTTATGTGTTCTGATCTTGGATTTTTTGCCATATAATTAATCATATTCATTCCCCATCAAATCCTTCAGATAGGATAAAACTTTTCTTCAACCACTAGGGATATTATACAATGGTGCTGGGAAGGGATAGCTCAGTGGTTTGAACATTGGCCTGCTAAACCCAGGGTTGTGAGTTTGATCATTGAGGGATCTGGGGCAAAAATCTGTCTGGGGATTGGTCCTGCTTTGAGCAGGGGGTTGGACTAGGTGACCACCTGAGGCCCCTTCCAACCATGATATTTTATGACTTTTTAATGGGCAAGCTCGTGTTGTAAATCAGAAAAGAATAAAAATGTGTCCTATATCTTCTGTATACACCATAGCTTAATTTCCTTTCCAATCTGGACATGGTAAAACTGAACATTAGATTGACTGGAAGTTAGTGTTTGGCATCATAAGGTGGTCCCTGGTTTGTCACACAAGGACATTTTCATTGTCATTTATTTTTCTCCCTAGCACTATTTTGCTAGGAATTTCTTAACACATTGCCTCTGACCCTCTTCCGTCCCCCCACCCCCACCAGTTTAATTTTCCATGGAATTTCTTATTCCCAGCCTTCAAGATGAGCCAGAATTGCATGTAGTGTTGTTCCACTAGCTGCAAGCAGGGCTCTGATGGGGTGAAGTGCCAGAGTGTTGGCAGCACAGCATTCATTGAAGGAAAATGTTCCTAATATGTCAACAAAAAATCATAAGAAGATGTGTTTTGGGTAATAATAAATGAGGATTGGATTTGAAGCAGTAGGGCATTTCAGACTGCTGTCAATTTACACCACTCTGTAGTCTTTGTTTTTTTTTTTTTCAGAATTTTAGTGGTTTTGGTTGGTCCCATGTTAGGGTAACATTCACACTGGATGCGTAAATGTCTCAGCAGTTGTGCAGTTAATTCTTTAGTATTTGTGTCCTTAAAGACTGACGTAGTATGTAGTTCACATTTTCCTTTGCATCAGCTATGTTGGTTACAAAATCCTTTGTATCTTTTCATTAGACTTTGTTTTTATTTGTAACTCAGTCTCAGATCCTTCAGATAAGATTAGCCAGAGGATTCATGTGGTGCCACTGGCTTCAGTTACTGGATCCTAGGTCGGTATAGTGGTAGGTTTTATTTTCTCATTTGTTTTCACTGGCCGGTGCACTTCACTGTCTTCCACATGAGAGTGGGTTGGTCTTGATTCTTTCTTCTCCTGCAGATACATGATGCTGGTAACTCAACAAAAGCGGCTTTAATTTAGGATTGCATCAAGCCATAATCTTCAGAAGATTGATACCTCTTTGGCCACAGTTTGTGGTAAATCCTGAGCAAATTCATTCTTATGTCAGAAATGAGGTTGGGTGGCATATTTGCAGTATTTTTGCCAATCATTTCTATCAAGACATATGGTTTTAGTATCTGCAGGATTGGGATTCAACAAAATAACAATACAACTTTCACAACGGAACAAACCTAGAACAAAAGCATTTTTGCTAGAGCTCGTCCAAAAGGGATTTTGTCAAAAAATGACCTTTTTTTGGAAAGAATATTTTGCACAAAAAATGTCAACATGGCCAAAATCTGTTTTTTACAACGTCGTGACACTTATAGAAATTTTGTATCAGAAACATTATTAGAAACATTAAGAGAATAGCTATTGACATTTTTTATTTACAGAAAATTGGATTGTTGGTAAATGAAAAAATTCAATAGCCATTTTAATAATGTTTTTAATGTTTTATATAAAAATTGAAAAAAAATCATTTTTTTTAATCCTTTAAAAACAATTTTGAAACGTTCTGTGACACTAGTTGTGGTTTTTTTCTTTGACCAACTCTAACGTATTTGCCCGGAAATGTTATCACTGGTTTTATTAAAAGGAGTCTTTGCCCCTTGGATATTATTTTTGAGGGTCTTGCATTAGTTATATTTCATTTGTTTTCTTTCTCACAGCCAGAGCTAGTCTGTGCCCCAAACTATATGCCTAGTTAAGGACATAGCATAAAAAAGCTATGTGCTTTACTCAGTACTGTACTTGCCTTAATTTTTTGTGCATGTTTGTACAGGGAAACATTTAATGCTGCTGCATATTTAATTAAAGATCTTTGGAAAAAAATTATAACAAGGAATATTTGATGAAAATTGGAAACAAAACATTGTTCCCCCCCCCTCTTTTCTGACCAGCTCTACTTTTAATGTTGTAGATATTGTTGTTAAAGATGGGAACAGTTAAGTTATTACATAGATGTTGTAGCAGATGTTACTGGAAGTTGAAAGGAGAAGAGTAGCTGATGGACTGGTTCAACAGCAAGTCAGAGAATGGCTGAACCTGAGTGACAACAGATGCAAAAGAATCCTGTAACAAGACATAGTGTTAGAACTGGCTTTGCCCAGGAAGTCTGACTACAACTACAGGGTTATAGAAAAGGAATCAGAGTTGTGGGGTATTTTCCTCTACTTTGTGTCTCTCTTCTCCTTATGGCATAGGCTCATTTCAGGGCTCCGTTGTATGTTATAAATACTGGCCCACAACAGGCTCCTCCTGAGCCCTCTTGTACTCTTTGAAGCCTAAATTTTCAAAGTAACTAGGCAGTTTGGGTGCCTCAGGTTTTGGGTGCCCAATTTCAGACACCTTAGAGGGGGCTAATTTTCAGAAAGTGCTGAGCTACCTGCCTTCTGAAAAATCAGACCCCTTTAAGATGTCTCAAGTTAGGCATCCTAAAATCAAGGAAAACCAACATTTTCACTTTTGAAAGCATACTTTTGAGAGAAAGAGACAGTGGCTTCAGAATTTTCACATGCCCTGACCATGACAGACATTTGAATTTTCCAGTATGATTCATTGCCTTGGTTTTCTTTCAGCCTGGTACTCCAGCTAAGCCACAGTTTTATTTTCATGGAGTCACAATGCATTACTTTGCAACTAATTGTAACATCACAAATTCTGTATCATGAGATCAGGTCATCCCTCAGATACAGTAGAGAAATAGCTACTGAAAGCAATCTCCTTTTTAAAGTCAATGGCAGTTGTGCCCATGTCTCTGACAGACTAATTGGCCCCTATGACTTGTGCATATACTGCAGGATAAGAAGATGGACTGCAAGTGACCAGCTCTTTTGTAAACACCAGTTGTCCTGGTAATTAACAAGATTTGTAAGAAAAATTCTGAGTAGCCTGTGAACTATAAATGGATTTTATTTTAGCTTAATATTGCTGACAGTTTTCATTGTAATTAAATAATTAATCACAATAATCTGGAAAAGCTGAACCCAACTCTCTGGTTTTGGCATTGGGGGTGGTTCTAATGGACTGGAAATGGACAGCTATGGTGAGCCAGTTGCACAAGCAAGCACAGGGAGGTGTAATTTACATGTACCTCTACCAGCTGACCTGCTTGTGTCCCAGAGGTGATTTACCCAAAGAACATAAGAACGGCCATACTGGGTCAGACCAAAGGTCCATCTAGCCCAGTATCCTGTCTTCCAACAGTGGCCAATGCCAGGGGCCCCAGAGGGAAGTAACAGAACAGGTAATAGCTAGGGACGGTCCTATCCACACGAGTCATGATTTTATAGACCTCTATCATATCCTCCCTTAGTTGTCTCTTTCCCAAGCTAAAAAGTCCCAGTCTTATTAATGTCTCCTCCTATGACAGCCATTCCATATGCCTAATCATTTTTGTTGCCCTTTTCTGAACCTTTTCCAAGTCAAATATATATTTTTTGAGATGGGTGACCACATCTGCACGCAATATTCAAGATGTGGGTGTACCGTGGATTTATATAGAGGCAATATATTTTCTGTCTTATTATCTATCCCTTTCTTCATGATTCCCAACATTCTGTTTGCTTTTTTGACTTGAGTGGTAACAGCTAATTTAGACCCCCATCATTTTATATGAATAGTTGGGATTATGTTTTCCAATGTGCATTACTTTGCATTTATCAACATTGAATTTCGTCTGCCATTTTGTTGCCCAATCACCCAGTTTTGAGAGATCCCTTTGTAGCTCTGCCTGGGACTTAACTATCTTGAGTAGTTTTGTATCATCTGCAAATTTTGCCACCTCACTGTTTATGCCTTTTTCCAGATCATATTTGAATTTGTTAAATAGGACTGGTCCCAGTACAGATCCCTGGGGGACACCCCTCTCCATTCTGAAAACTGACCATTTATTCCTACCCTTTGTTTCTTATCTTTTAACCAGTTATCAATCCATGAGAGACCCTTCCCTCTTATCCCATGACTGCTTACTTTGCTTAACAGCCTTTGGTGAGGGACCTTATCAAAGGCTTTCTGAAAATCTAAATACATTATATCTACTGGATCCCTCTTGTCCACATGCTTGTTGACTCCCTCAAAGAATTCTAGTAGTTCAGTGAGGAATGATTTCTCTTTACAAAAACCATGTTGACTATTCCCCAACAAATTATGTTCATCTATGTGTCTGACAATTTTGTTCTTTATTATAGTTTCAACCAGTTTGCCCAGTACTGAAGTCAGCCTTACCGGCCTGTAATTCCCCGGGTCTCCTCTGGAGCCCTTTTAAAAAATTGGTGTCACATTAGCTATCCTCCAGTCATTTGGTATAGAAGCTTATTTAAATTATAGGTTACAGAGGACAGTTAGTAGTCCTGCAATTTCACATTTGAGTTCCTTCAGAACTCTTGGGTGAATATCATCTGGTCCTGGTGACTTATTACTGTTTAGTTTATCAATTTGTTCCAAAACCACTTCTAATGCCACCTCAATCTGAGACAGTTCCTCAGATTTGTCACCTAAAAAGAATGGCTCAGGTTTGGGAATCTCCCTCACATCTTCAACCATGAAGACCGATGCAAAGAATTCATTTAGTTTCTCCCCAGTGGCCTTATCGTTCTTGAATACTCCTTTATCATCTCGATCGTCCAGTGGCCCCACTAGTTGTTTAGCTTCCTGCTTCTGATGTACTTAAAAAAAATGCTATTACATTTTGAGTCTTTGGCTAGCTGTTCTTCAAATTCTTTTTTTTTTGGCTTTCCTAATTATATTTTTATACTTCATTTGCCAGTGTTTATGCTCCTTTCTATTTTCCTCATTAGGATTTGACTTCCACTTTTTAAAGGATGCCTTTTTGCCTCTCACTGCTTCTTTTACTTTGTTGTTTAGCTACTGTGGCTCTTTTTTGGTTCTCTATGTTTTTTTAATTTGGGGTATACATTTAAGTTGAGTCTCTATTATGGTGTCTTTAAAAAGTTTCCATGCAGCTTGCACGGATTTTACTTTTGGTGCTGTACCTTTTAATTTCTGTTTAACTAACCTCCTCATTTTTGTGTAGTTCCCCTTTCTGAAATTTAATGCTACAGTGTTGGGCCGCTGTGATGTTTTCCCCGCCATAGGGATGTTAAATTTAATTATATTATGGCCACTATTACCAAGCAGTCCAGCTATATTCACCTCTTGGACCTGATCCTGTGCTCCACTTAGGACTAAATCAAGAATTGCCTCTCCTCTTGTGAGTTCCAGGACTAGCTACTCCAAGAAGCAGCCATTTAAGGTGTCAAGAAACTTTATCTCTGCATCCCTTCCTGAGGTGATATGTACCCAGTCAATATGGGGATAGTTGAAATCCCCCATTATTATTGAGTTTTTTATTTTAATAGCCTCTCTAATCTCCCTGAGCATTTCACAGTCACCATCTTGGTCAGGTGGTCTGTAATATATCCCTACGGCTATATTCTTATTACTCAAGCATGGAATTACTATCCATAGAGATTCTATGGTACAGTTTGGTTCATTTAAGATTTTTATTTCATTTGATTCTACGCTTTCTTTCACATATATGCCACTCCCCTACCAGTACGACCTGTTCTGTCCTTCCGATATATTTTGTACCCTGGTATTACTGTGTCCCATTGATTATTCTTATTCCACCAGGTTTCTGTGATGCCTATTCTATCAATATCCACATTAATATGAGGCACTCTAGTTCACCCATCTTATTAATTAGACTTCTAGCATTGGCATATAAGCACTTTAAAAACTTGTCACTTTTTAGCTACCTGCCATTACACGATGTAATTGAATGGGACTTCTTTTCATTTGACTGTTTCTCATCAGATCCTACCTGTATTTTATCATCTTCCATCCTCTCCTCCTTATTAGGACATAGGGAATCTCCATTTATACATCCTCCCCTAAGGGATGTCCAAAGCACGTGCTCCTCTGCATCTGTTGGCTTTCCCCTAGACCTTAGTTTAAAAACTGCTCTACGACCTTTTTAATTTTAAGCACCAGCAATCTGGTTCCATTTTGGTTTAGGTAGAGCCCATCCTTCCTCTATAGGCTCCCCCTTTCCCAAAAGTTTCCCCAGTTCCTAATAAATCTAAACCCCTACTCCCTACACCATCGTCTCAGACATGCATTGAGACCCTGCAGGTCAACAGCACAGAAGCTGTCAGACCCAGGGTGGGACCATTCTACTGTGTCCCGGAAAGTCTCATTTATGTACCTCTCTGTCTCCCTTACCTCCTCCAGCTCAGCCACCCTGGCCTCCAAAGCCCGTACACAGTCTCTGAAGTCCAAGAGCTCCTTGCACCAAATGCACACATATGCCACCTGCCCACAGGGCAGGTAATCATACATGCTGCATTGGGTACAATAAACTGAGTAGCCCCCACTCTGTTGCTGGACTTCTGCCTGCATTCTCTTTTTACTCCTGCAGCTGGTTCCTTTGTCAAATGGTGTCACCTGCCCTTATCATTATTTATTTGCATTGCCATAGCACATTACCCCATTATGCTTGGCACTGTACAAAGACAGAACAAACTATGGTCCCTACGTTAAGGAGCTTACAGTCTGAGCTAACAGTGGGAGAAGGCAGCTTTAATTTCCAGTGGAAGATGCTTAGAGGATACCTTGAATCAGCACATCCCCCAAGTATATTCCCTTACTGGCAGTGCTGCCCACTTCATGGGCTACATTAACTGCCTTTTGGCCCATTCCATGGCAGCGGGGAGGTCAGATGTTTTGTGCAGCCACAGAATTCTCCCTGCTTCACTCTGTACATCAGGATCCCATGTCTGGGTTTCCAGGAGATATGTGCCTGTGGCCAGGAACCCAGGCTGAATCTATCCCTCTCCTGTCTTGCTTGAAGCTATTTGTCCCTTTCTGTTGTTGGTTAATGTAGAGAAGACAGTAGATTACCATATTTTGCCATATATAATACACTGCTTGAACGTAGAAAAACTTATTTGGTGAGTAGTAAGCCCTTAAAAAAAAGTCCTATTTGCTAATATAGAGAGAATGTAAATAACCCAGGGACTTGTCACATTGAAGGATTGGTTTTTTTTATTATTATTAATTAATTAATTGAGATATCCCATCTCCTAGAACTGGAAGGGACCTTGAAAGGTCATCGAGTCCAGCCCCCTGCCTTCACGAGCAGGACCAAGTACTGATTTTTGCCTAAGTGGCCCCCCTCAAGGATTGAACTCACAACCCTGGGTTTAGCAGGCCAATGCTCAAACCTTGGTTTGAAGACCGCTTCTTCAGCAACTAAATTTTCTATGCTTCTTTAACCAAACATGATTTGCAGAGCATCCCACAGTCTTTCCTGGATGGAGAATTCAGAAAGAAAAATATATTTGAATGAGTCTGGTCCACAAAGATTAGCTCAAGATCAAAACTTCACCAAGGTTATAGTGTTCAGATCCAGGATTTTGGTTCAGCCCCACAATACAATTGGGGCCAGCACTAAAGCTTAGATCTAAATTATTACAGTACTAAATCTCAGAGGTAGTGGAGCCAGGTTCCACCTCTAATTTAACTAAATCACTGTGGAGAAATCTTCAGGGTGGGGGGAAATAGCTATTTAAAGTGCTATTTTACTTCGGGTTTGCCAGGCTATTCCATCTCCCTCCCTGGTTTCATGCTGAGATAAAACCACCAAATCTCTAAGTACAAATATTTGTCAATGTTCAGGATTCCTTGCTTTTCATCCCAAACCTAACAGGAGTGAAAGTTGAGCAGTGAACTTGCAAGATTTTTTCAAATCATCTTAGAGATCACTTGTCAACATTTCCTGCAAGCAGCTCCCTGCAGCTAATGTTTCTGAAAAACAGAGCTGGTGGAGTAATTCAGAAAGTTATTCCTCATTCCAAGAGCAAGTAGCACAGCTCCATGATAACCCCAGATATCCCTCCCAGTTTACTGCCTCTTTTTCCAGGCCCCTTTCAGACTATGGACACTTCACATTTCCCCTCACTTCCAGTTCCTCCCTGCCACTGGTAGATCCAATCTTATGAGAATATTCTTTGCTGCCAACTATTTCCAGAGAAATAGAGCTGCCATGGTGGTTCTTATGCCACCCCACCCTTATCCCAACAAGGTGTTCCCAAAAGAAAGAGAACATGATGGGTTGCCCTACAAGCTGGTTTGAAGCACAGCTCGGCTGGACTAGGGCCTCTGGGCCATTGGCTTCATTCAGGCTTCTTGGGGAATAAGTTAGCAAATAATATGACCAAGTAAAGCTGCGGACTAAATTTGCAGTTTCCTTTTTGCTGAGGCTCTTCTGCATGTACCCAGACCAAACACGAGTAACAGATCTCACTTCCTCCTCATCGATTAGAAACAATCTGCCCAGCTGTAATGCACACACCCCTCCCCACAAAGGGAATGGAGTTTCAGAGAAAGCCTGTTAAATGTATTCATTCTCTTGCTACTCTGCTGGTTTTAGAGAAAACAGCTTCCAGTCATTATCAATAAAAGAGTGAGTTTAGATTCTTTCTATAATACATGTTGGCTCCACTAGCATAGTCAGGTTATCAAATGTTCTGATTTAAATTTAGGTTGCAGCATGTGTTTTACAATAGTTATCTGTTTACAATAATTTACAGTGACTAAACAACAGTCCTGTTCCAATAGCAAAACAAACAGAACAGAACCGTTTTTCTTTCAATGAGACTCATCTCAGGAAAAGTTAGTCTGGACTTTTCTGACCCAGGAAGTTTATGAAATATGTTGCCTATTTATTTCCATACATTCCCGATGCACAGTAAAGGTTAAAGTATAGCAACAACTGTTTTATATTATTATTTATTATAGTACAAACCAAATAAAATACTTACATGATAGACAAACGCCTTCAACTCCATCCTTCACCCTCTCCAATCCAGCTTCCTCACACTCCACTCCACTGAAAATGCTCTCACTAAGGTCCCCAATGACCTCTTTCTGGCCAGTGCCTCTATCCTCATCCTTCTTGTTCTCTCCGTGGCCTTTGACACTATCAAACATTCCCTCTTTTTTAAAGTCTTGTCCTCCACTGACTTTTGTGACTCTGTCCTTTCATGGTTTTCCTCTGACCTCTCCAACTGCATCTCCTGATGGATGTCCAGCCAGCAGCTTAAGCTCAACATGGCCAGAGCTGAGCTTTGATCTCCCCCTCAAATCTTTTCATCTTTCACGATTACTTAGACACAATGGATAACACCATCAACTTCCCAGTCACGCAGGCCTATAATCTAGGCATCATCTTCAATTCATCCCTCTCTCTAGATCCACATGGCCAGGTCATGTCCTAGTCTTGCCACTTCTACCTTCACAACATTTCTAAGATTCACACATTCCTGTCTCTACAGATTACCAAGTTCTTGTTCAAGCCTTCATCATCTCATACCTTGACCATTATAATATCCCCTTCTTTAGTGTCTTCGTTAGCCATATTGGCCTCTTTAAGTCCATTCAAAATGTTGCTGCTATGATAATCCTTCTGACTTGATGCTCCAACCACATCATCACTTCTCTCCAGTGGCTCTCCTTGCTCTCCATCATCAAATATGAACTCCTTGTCTTTGCCTTTAAGGCCCTTCACCATTCAACTTTACTCTGTCTATAAGATCTACTAGCTTATCACTATACTGCTTGCCCCACATACTCAGAAATCATGAGTCAGACCCTAAAAATATGAAATTGTCTTAAAAACCATGAAATCAAAATAATAATCACATAGTTTTTGACCTACATTCTGATCCTCTTAACCCAACCATGGGCAATTCAATCTGATTGACTAAACTGTAGCAGACAACTGAGCTCTCAGTTAGCCGCAATTCTAGGATACATTCAAATTAGAACTTTGATTTGTTTGAGGGACAAGGGAAATCAACAATTTATTATTAATTATAAAACAACAGTAATGAGCAAGTTCTATAGCAGCAGCAAATTCTTCCAGGCTCATTATAAATGGCACCACTCAGACATGTATTTTAAACAGTGACATTTGGAGAACAGAAGTGCGTTCAACAATTGAAAAATTGAACAATTTAGAAAGGTGAGGCAGCTGAGCTAGATTCTGATCTACATGGGGATAAATCCATACTAACTCCACTGAGATAAATGGAATTACTCTGGATTTGCATTAGATTTATTTAGTCTGGTCCAATCTCTTAACGTCTCACTTCTGCATAAGATAACTTAGCACATTCAGTACACCTATTAACAGCATTTTTATGGCCAATGATAAAATAGACTTTCAACCAGCAATGAAACCAAAGGACATTTCAGTAGCATCTATTTTTTTATTTTAAAACTATGAAAGTATTAATGAGAACTGCCTCACTTGCTTACAAAGAGCTGCCATATCTACTCTAATGATTTTTTAAAGAAGGATATAGCTTCTGTTCTCTAGTCTTACCTAAGGCATATTCTCTCCCTCTTCCCCTCTCTAACACACACACATGCTCGTATAGTGACAAGCCATCACAGAATCTACACTGATGGTATTAAGTTGCAGTAAATTTGTAGTTTGGCTGCAAGTTTATGCTGGAACCAGATGACTTGCATCACTGTAGCTTCTCATGACATCCCAGTAATTAATGTCCTAGATCTCACTTTTGCCTCCTCTCTGAGGAGAGCAGCTCTTATTTAATTGCCTCATAATGTATACTCAAAATGAATAGTTGCCTAATTGTCCCTAGACAGATGCTTGGATGAGAGCCTGTGAGAAAGAGCTCATAGTCTGCAACACTGAGCACAAGCCCACAGAGCACAATAAAAGTGGAAAACTTATCACTCTTCTTTACTCACCAAAACACCAGTCCTACCAAAACTACTAACCTGAAATTTTAACATTCACTAGAGCACTGAATCTTAAACAATATTTTGCCATATACTCTGCTTTCTTGCTGCTTTGGCTATAGAGCATAAGATCATGAGACAGACCTCTTTAATCAATAACTGAAATGATAAGTGTGATGCATGGCTAGAAAGGGTTAAACATCCTGCAAAATAAATAACCCTCAAAAGACAGGTGGGGAGATAATGTTTGTGTTTTTGTGTATTTACATATGTATGAGTAGGGTGGACAACGTAATCAACAGTCCCTGTCTATGCTGTATTCTGATAATTCAGAGGTCAAAAGAAGATTCAGAGGTCAAAATGAATTGTAAACATGGGATATCTCGGTATTCATCTCTCTTTGAAATGTCCTGGGAATAGTGGAGGAACAAGCAAATGTCCTTATGTTAATTCGTATAGCTAAGTACCGGTGATGGACTTCCTTCTTCAAAGTAGCAGCCGTGTTAGTCTGTATCCGCAAAAAGAACAGGAGTACTTGTGGCACCTTAGAGACTAACAAATTTATTCCTTCTTCAAAGTCATCCTAATTACCTTTTGTTCCCCGAGGAACTCCCAACTTGTCAAAGACATTAAATTGTATAAAAGATCCTTGGGTCCTGATTCTGTCATCTCAGATCTGTTTAGACTTCATCAGGGGAAGTTTGAGTCTCAAGACTGAGGTCCCAGTTATGCTGGTACGCCCTGAATATGAGATTTGGACATTGCACTATGACCTAGAAACTAAATTATAAAGGAACTCTTTGCAACGACAAAGCTCACCATCTCTGCTACGAATCTGCACCTAAATGAATTGAACTCATGTCTGTATGTATATTGCTCTTTTAACCATACTCTCTCTCTTGTTTTTTAATAAATTTTAGTTTAGTTAATAAGAATTGGCTGTAGCATGTATTTGGGTAAAATCTGAAACATTCATTAACCTGGGAGGTAATGTGTCCAATCCTTTGAGATTGGTAGAACCTTTTCTTTTATATGATGAAATAAGATTTACAAACATTTTCATCATATTTGACGCGGGTATCTGGATGGAGGCCTGAGGCTGGATCACTTTAAGGGAACTGTGTTTTTGGACTTCTGAGTAACTAGAAAGGTAATAAAGAAGCTGTTTTATGCTGGGTTGGTGAATCTAAGTATTGGAATATCCACCAACTTTTGGGGGTCTGCCCCATTTTTTGCAGTTCACCCTAATTGAATGACCATAGCTGGCCCCCACTAGTACCCCGGTCACAGTAAGGCATATGTTTTCAAAGCACATTGGGGTGTTTTAGCTATGCTACTGCTTGTGATGAAAGAGCATGGCTTGAGTTACTCCGAAAATGGAAACTTTCAAAAGCACATTGATATAGATATTAATATCCAACACCAATAGGAAATACCTGTGCCTTTCTCGTGCTATGCAAAACTGGCTGAATAATGAAAAAAGTGATACACTGATGTTCATAAATAAATGGGCTTAGTTCACTCTGCTGCTATTCACTGAATCATATTATGCATTATCGCTGAATTTTCAAATGATTGTAGGGCTTACAGGAAAATGATTGTGAATCCTGAAAGCACTGAAATTTTAGTAACACAGTGCATTATACATTATTTACTGGTTGCTATTCAGCATTCATTAGTCTCCTGTTTAAAGTTTCAGTCACCCAACTGGGGTACAGAAACAATACCAGATAACTTAGGTTATTAATCACATACCACAAATTCTGAATAACAAACAGTCAAAGGGACCCTTTAACAGCAATCCATAAGTTGAATGTTGTTAGTCCAATTTGGCCAAAGCCTATAAATAAAAGACACATTTGTAGAAATCAGATTTGTTTCTGAGCAATTCGTGAACCGAGATAAAGGATTACATTTCCAATTAGTATTATTCAAAACAAATAAATTAACCTTCTCTAGATTTAGGCATTACTTTTATCTAGTTCCAAGCTAAAATTATGCCGCTGCTTTTTTCATTCTCCCCAGTCCTGCAGTACTTTGAATTTTATGTAGCACATTTTGAGTGATAATCTTGATTAAGTCTCACAAGACCCTTCTGAGATACAGTATTATTATTTAACATATTTATTAGAGTAGTGCCTAAGAGCCAACCAAGTATGGGGCCTCATTGTGGTAGGCACTGTCCCTGCCCCTAAAGAGTTTACAGTCTAAATAGAAAGTAGGAAAGTATTGTATATTGCTCCATTGTGCAGATAAAATAAAGCTTTTCAGCTGTCTAGGTAGCTCACTTAAAAAGCTCTGCCCCTTTCTACTGAACAAGGACTTGGTCACAATGATCCATACATCTGTCGCCTCCAGACTGGATTACAGTAATTTACTGTATATGAAGCTGAATGTGAAAATAATCTAAAGTCTCCAACCAGTGCAAAATGCAGTTGCCCACTTCCTCCACTATTTAGGCAGCCATGAGCAGATAAGTCCTGTGCGCCGGTCCTTCCAAAGGCTCTCAATCTGCTTCTATTGCCTGTTTAAGGCGTTGGTCATAGTCTTCAAATGGATCAGGGGATCTGGTGTGGAATGAACTTCCAGGGGAAAACAGATGAATCCCAAATCTAATCACATTTAGGAAATGCTGCAAGACCTTCTTATTTGATAACACTTTTCCACCATAATCAGAACAGCATCCACACTATCAGTCATCACCTCCCTCATTATACAAAAGCAAAGTACCCAAAGAGAGCTTTCTACAGCCCAGAAAGGGAGAAGAGCCAAAGATGCTATGGAGTCCACTAGAGACTCTATTGCCAATCTATTTTCCATTGAAGATGCTCAGATACTATGGTGATGGGTAGCAGTACAAAACCATAGCGAGAGAGAGCAAGCCATGTAGGCACAAACCTGTAGTGATGACAGTGCACAGCTGCACCACACCAGTGGAGGCATCAGAGTCATTATGCCTCACGGAAGCACATTGCCTCTCAAAGCTCCCCAGTACACCTGGGAAGCATGCACAGTGCTCCACCTCTTCACTGGCCAGAGTTGGGAGAGGAAGCAGAGCTATGGCGCCTCCACTCCCACCCCCGAGCACAGAAACAGCAATTCTTACATGCGCTGTGCTAGGGCAGGGGAGACCCTTACTCCTTCTCCCCACCAAATACCCCCAAATTAGGGTGCAACAAAATCTAGCCCTAAGTGATTTTCCCATAGTCATATCACACCTGTCAGTACTGGGCACATACAGAATTATAAAATGGTTCTAGCTGATCCCTCTCAGACCACTATAAAGATGGCTGGGTTCAGCTCAGCAAATGCTGAAGTGTGGATACAGATTACGCACATTGCTATACTTCTGCAATACCAGAGAACTATGGGTAACACTCAGGGCCAGATTCAGCAAAAGATCCAGTATGCAGTCCAGATTCAGATCTCAACTGTGTATAGCCTTGTAAATGTGGAATAATTCTACTGAAGTCCATAGAGCTTACTCCAGCTTTACACTGGCCTAATTGAGATCAGAATGTGACATTGTCCATGTTGCACGCTGCGCTCCAGTTTGGGTGTTTCCATGGATGTATGCACGCTTAGGCAGGGCAAAAGTCAGATACTTTTTTATTGAATTTATTATTAAATGTCATATACTCCTCTAAAGGTTTTTGTCACTCTTTCAGTTTAAGCTGCATGAAATTCGTACAAACTCCCATATCGTATAGTTAAAAGAAATCCATTAAAAACAGAGGTTTTTTAATGTACCCTTGGAAAAGTTTCAGGGAATAAAATATCTTTGAGTAATATTTAATGAGAAAACAAAACTACTTGGCAAACGAAGGTCTTTTTAAAAAACAGATTAAAGCTAATAAATTAAGACTCGTCTGTAAGTGAAATGACAGATCCCAGCCAGGATAAGATTTCTGCCAAGAGATATTTAGTTTGTTGTATTAGTAGTTAAAATAATAGTTTAAAGAGTATCATATATGTAATTGCATTTATTTGCTTCAAAATTGAATTACATACAGTACACAGAGCATTTATATAATACATGACTTATCAGTGATTATAAAAGTTAAAAATGAAATGTTTCCACAATATTAAAAATATAATAAATGCAACTAATGTTAAAAATCAGGTAAAATGGATTTTGGAAGACAATATTTGGAGTGTATTTCTCTTGTTTAAATAAAGTAGGAATTCAGCCTAGAATCCCTAAACCTCTCAGTTTGGAATTTAGGGGGGGAAATACATATTAGAACCCCTAGTCCCTATTGTTATCATTGTTTTTTATTTGTATTGCTATAGCACCTTGAAGCACTAGTCATGGACCAGGACCCCATTGTGCTAAGTGCTGTACAAACACAGAACAAGAAGACAGTCTTGTGACGGGTTGGATCACAGAAACCCCCTTGGGAGCTGCCACCAGATGTGCAAAGACTACCCCTGCTTCTGTTTTCCCTGCCAGCTCAGAACTCCAGCACCCTGTCTTGCTGAGCCAGACACTCCTGTTTGGCTCCAGACACAGATCCAGGGTCTGAATCACTTGTCCCAAAGCTGCAAGTTTACCTGAAAACAGCTCGCAGTAGCGTGCTTGTCTTTAGCACTCAGATGCCCAACTCCCAATGGGGTCTAAACCCAAATAAATCCGTTTTGCCCTGTATAAAGCTTATGCAGGGCAAACTCATAAATTGTTCGCCCTCTATAACACTGATAGAGAGATATGCACAGTTGTTTGCTCCCCCAAGTATTAATACATACTCTGAGTGAATTACTAAATAGAAAGTGATTTTATTAAATACAGACAGTAGGATTTAAGTGGTTCAAAGTAGTAACAGACAGAACAAAGTAAGTCACCAAGCAAAATAAAATAAAATGCGCAAATCTATGCCTAATCAAACTAAATACAGATAATCTCACCCTCAGAGATGTTTCAGTAAGTTTTTCTCAGACTGGACACCTTCCAGGCCTGGGCACAATTCTTTCCCCTGATACAGCTCTTGTTGCAGCTCAGGTGGTAGCTAGGGGATTCTTCATGATGGCTTCTTCCTCTCTCTGTTCTCTTCCCCCCCTTTATATATCTTTTGCATAAGGCGGGAACTCTTTGTCTCTCTGGGTTTCCACCCCCCTCACTGGAAAAGCACCAGGTTAAAGATGGATTCCAGTTCAGGTGACATGATCACATGTCACTGCAAGACTTCATTACTCACTTGCCAGCACACACATATACAGGAAGACTCACAGGTAAATACAGCCATCTGCAGACAATGGGAGTCATCAAGATTCCAAACTATCATTAATGGTCCACACTTTACACAATTACAATAGGCCCTCAGAGTTACATTTTATATTTCTAGTTTTAGATACAAGAGTGGTACATTTATACAAATCAGATTATCATACTCAGTAGATTATAAGCTTTGTAATGATACCTTACAAGAGACCTTTTGCATGAGGCATATCCCAGTTACTTACATTCACTTATTACCGTATTTTCTCTAAAACTATCTCAGTTACATTATATTGACTTATTATCAAGTTTTTATAAAACCATATAGACTGCACAACGTCACAAGTCTCTGCCCCAGAGAGCTTACATCTAAGTGTAAGACAGGAGACAACAGATGGATACAGAAAGACAGGAGAGCACACGGAAACAGTGAGACAATTCTGATTAGCCGGAAAGGCCCTGGTCTCAGCACACCAGTGGCTACAATCCTGGTATGGCTAAACAGGTTCTGAGCAGTAGAAGGAAGAGGAGCCAGGTACTTTTCTAACTATGATAGATTTATTCAAAAGGCCAAACTCTGATTTCAGTTACACCACTGTAAGTCCTGAGTAATTGCAATGACCTTAACAGGCCAGTTTCTCCTCTCACTTCTACCATTTTAATCCCACCCTTGAATTTGGAGGGTCTGATGCTCATTTACACTAAGAGCTGGTCCACACTAACCCCCCAGTTCGAACTAAGATATGCAACTTCAGCTACGTGAATAGCGTAACTGAAGTCGAAGTACCTTAGTTAGAACTTAAAGATACTTACCGCGGGTCCACACGCGGCAGGCAGGCTCCCCCGTCGACTCGGCCTACTCCTCTCGCGGAGCAGGAGTACCGGCGTCGACGGCAAGCACTTCTGGGATCGATCCGGAATCGATCCCAGAAGATCGATTGCTTACCGCCCAACCCGGAGGTAAGTATAGACGTACCCTAAGGCTCCTTTACACTCTGGCAGTAAGCATAAATTAGGTGAGTGTGAATTACACTGACATCCACTTTTAAGGTCCATTTACACTGACTGCCAGAGTGTAAAGGTGCCTTCGTGTAAATGAGAATCAGGTCCTGAGGGAGCTTAGATCTGGACCAGATTCAGTCTTTGTGTCTCTGTTCTGTCTCTATACTAGACACCAGATAACTAGACCTGACCAAAAAATTTCCACTGAAATTGTTTTTTTAACAGAAAATTGGGTTTTCAACTAAACTAAATTTTTCATCAAAAATTTAACATGAAAAATTGTGATTTTTTTTGTCAAAAAATATAAACTCGCCAAAACTGGAAAGTTTTTGTCTCGGCGTTCTGGGTCCTCCAGCTCTTGGATGACTAAGATGTGTTTGAATGGGGGATTTAATAAAACAAAGCATTCCAGATACAAGGCCATTCTCAAGTTCTCCCCTGAAGCACGCAGTGTCCATGTTGGGTCTCCCTTTGCTCCTCACAACACAAGAAATCTCTTCTTTTTTTGTGTATGTTATTAAATATTGTGTTCATTATTGTAGATGCACTCTAAGAGTTCTGATCTCACATCTACTAGGACAACTCAGGAGCAATTCTATTGACCTTGATTGAGTTACACTAGTGTAAAAACAGGGTAAGTCAGATCAGAACTCTTAGGATGTATGTACAACAAACACAAAAAGATAAATAAATAAATAAATAAATAAATAAAAGAGAATATAACTGACGCCCAAGCTGTCTGGAGCACAGTGAGGGGGGGAAGGGAGATGAAGATGTACCCTAGGTTCTAACTCTAGGAGCAGCTTCTCTGCTAAATTAAACTGGCTAGCTTAATGCATGCAGTAGTGCGCTGGAAATGCTAGAGATTCCCAAAGACTTCTATTAAAATAAAACTGCATAACAAATAAAAGTAGTTATTTCACAATGCACATGTTCCGTTGTAATTCATATTTAATCTGGAACATTCTCTCCTCGTTGCTTCATACTCTTGTCTAACACAGTGTTTCTCAAATACAGCCACCAGAGCAAAGATATGAGTTGGACCTATACAGATTACAATTTAAAGACTACCTAGGGCAATGTGGAAAGTTAACATATTTTTAATGTAGAATTCAGAGGGTTCCTTCTCCTACCTTCTGGAAAACAATTATTTTGTTCCATGCACCACATGGCCCTGAGGGGCCCTATGTATACAGAATCCAAAACTGGAGATAAAACATTATCCTTAGCTTCCTGTTTCATGTATATTTAACAAGCCAGCAGATACAGATCTGGGCTGTCAGATAGCACCAGGCAAGGTCAAGGAATTATTTTAAGTTAAATAGATGTTATACTGAAAATACATTGCATTTGTCAGTAAAGGTCTTAACAAGAATAACTCCAAAGGAGAACTGTCAGGGTGCCCCCAAAGGATCTGGAGAAGGGGGTGAGTAATAAGGTGACAGTTGCAGATGACAAATTTATTTAGGTTAGCGAAGACAAGAGAATACTGTGAAGAATTTCAGAGGAACCTTTCAAAGCTAGGCAGTTCTGCAGCGGACTGGTAGATGAAAGACAAATGGAAAGTGATACACACTGAAAGAAATAACTTGAACTTCTTATAAAATTTACTGGATTCTAAATAAACTAAACCATTCAGGAAAAAGTTCCAGATGTCATTATTGGCAGCTAATGCAAACATCTGTGAGATACATAGTGATGGTCAAACAAAATATTAGGGTGTATGAAGACATTGATGGAAGATATTACAGAAAATATTGTAATGCCACTAGATAAACAAAAATGTTACACTCTCGCCTACAATACTGTGAAAAGTCTTTGATAAGAAAAGAAATTGCAAAGATTAGGACTGTTTAGATTAGGAGGATAGAGATATTACAAAATAGAAAAAAAGACTGAGGAGGTCAATCTTATTTACTCTTTCTCATTAAATAAAAACAAGAGGACAGCCAATGAAACTGAATGACAATAAATTTAAATCTGTGAGAAAAAGAAATATTTTTACATAAAGTAGTAGTAAGCCTGTGGAACTCATTGCCACAAGATATCACTGAGACCAAAAGCTTAGTACAATTCAAAATAAAACTGGGTATGTACACGGATAATGAGAACATCCCCATTTGTATTAGAAAGCATAAAAGCTTTAACAGTGTATAAATCCTCATGATTGAGGGTATAAGCCAACCACTAACCACTTAGTTTAGGGAGAAAAATTCCATGATGGGCAGGTTATTCCATAATTGTCCTTAACAAGGATTCTCTACCTTCTTCCAAAGCATGTGGTAGTGGCCACTGTCAGAGACAGGATATTGGTCTAAGGAACAGATCCTCAGCTGGTTTAAATTGTCATAGCTTCATTGAAGTCCTGACCTATGAGAGTACACGAGTTGAGGATCTGCCCCTATATGGTTGCCTGCTCTGATGTGGCAATTCTTATGTTCCTACTTTTAAAACAAAGTTGTCCTTTACATAGAATTATTAACATTATTCCCTATAATCAATAGGCAGTGTCTGAGGCTGTCCTGTGAGAGGTTGCACATTGTTAAGGATGTTTGCGTAAGGATGTCTTCACTGTGACTATAAATGTCTAAACCTTCAAGCATTTCTTTTAACTATCTCAGCTGAAGATTTAATGGGAATCTATCTCATACTCTCTAGATATCCTTAAATGATAATTGTCAAAGATTTAAACTGGGGCTGTCAAGCAATTAAAAAAATTAATTGTGATTAATCGCACAATTTAAAAAATTAATCGCACGATTAATGGCACTGTTAAACAATAATAGAATACCATTTATTTAAATATTTTTGGATGTTTTCTACATTGTCAAATATATTGATTTCAATTACAACACAGAACACAAAGTGTACACTGCTCACTTTATATTTATATCTATTAAAATATTTGTGCTATAAAAACAAAAGAAATAGTATTTTTCAATTCACCTCACACAAAGACTGAAATGCAATCTTTTTATCATGAAAGTTGAACTTACAAATGTAGAATTATATACAAAAAAAACTGCTTTCAAAAATAAAACAATGTAAAACTTTAGAGCCTAAAAGTCCACTCAGTCCTATTTCATGTTCAGCAGTCACTCAGGCAAACAAGTTTGTTTATATTTGCAGGCGATAATGCTGCCCACTTCTTGTTGACAATGTCACCTGAAAGTGAGAACAAGCATTCACATGGCACTGTTGTAGACGACCTCGCAAGATATTTACATGCCGGATGCACTAAAAATTCATATGTCCCTTCATGCTTCAACCAACACTCCAAAGGACATGCATCCATGCTAATGAGGGATTCTGCTCAATAACGATCCAAAGCATCTGAGTCAGATGCCACCAGCAGAAAGTTGATTTACTTTTTTGGTGGTTCAGGTTCTGTAGTTTCTACATCGGAATGTTGCTCTTTTAAGACTTCTGAAAGCATCCTCCACACCTCGTCCCTCTCAGTTTTTGGAAGGCACTTCAGATTCTTAAGCCTTGGGTCAAGTGCTGTAGCTATCTTTAGAAATCTCATCTTGGTACCTTCTTTGAGTTTTGTCAAAATCTGCAGTGAAAGTGTTCTTAAAACGAACAACATGTACTGGGTCATCATCTGAGACTAGTATAACATGAAATAGATGGTAGAATACAGGTAAAACAAAGCAGGAGACATACCATTCTCCCCCAAGGAGTTCAGTCACAAATTTAATTAACACATTATTTTTGTAACGAGCGTCATCAGCATGGAAACATGTCCTCTGGAATGGTGGCCAAAGCATGAAAGGGCATACGAATGTTTAGCATATCTGGCATGTAAATTCCTTGCAATGCCGACTATAAAAGTGTCATGCAAACACCTGGTCTCACTTTCAGGTGACATTGTAAATAAGAAGCCAGCAGCATTATCTCCCGTAAATGTAAACAAACTTGTTTGTCTTAGTGATTGGCCGAACAAGAAGTAGAACTGAGTGGACTTATAGGCTCTAACGTTTTACATTGTTTTGTTTTTGAATGAAGTTACGTAACAAAAAAAAATCTACATTTGTAGTTGCACTTTCATGATAAAGAGATTGCATTACAGTACTTGTATGAGGTTAATTGAAAAAAAACTATTTCTTTTTTTTATCAATTTTACAGTGCAAATATTTGTAATAAAATTAATAATATAAAGTGAGCACTGTAGACTTTGTATTCTGGGTTGTAATTAAAATCAATATATTTGAAAATGCTGAAAAACATCCAAAAATATTTAATAGATTTCAATTGGTATTCTATTGTTTAACAATGCAATTAAAACTGCAATTAATCATGATTAATTCTTTTAATCATGATTAATTTTTTTGAGTTCACTGCAATTAATTGACAGCCCTAATTTGAATCCTTTATGTCTTTTAACTCTTGGGCCTGGTCTACACTATGAGTTTAGGTCGAATTTAGCAGCATTAAATCGAATTAACTCTGCACCCGTCCACACAACGAAGCCATTTTTGTCGACATAAAGGGCTCTTAAAATCGATTTCGATGAGGGAGTAGCGCTGAAATCGACATTGCCGGTTCGAATTAGGGTTAGTGTAGACACAATTTGACGGTATTAGCCTCCGGGAGCTATCCCACAGTGCACCATTGTGACCACTCTGGACAGCAATCTGAACTCGGACGCACTGGCCAGGTAGACAGGAAAAGCCCCGCGAACTTTTGAATTTCATTTCCTGTTTGCCCAGCGTGGAGTGCTGATCAGCACAGATGACCACGCAGAGCTCATCAGCACAGGTGACCATGCAGTCCCAGAATTAAAAAAGAGCTCCAGCATGGACCGTATGGGAGATGCTGAATCTGATCTCTGTATGGGGAGATGAATCTGTTCTATCAGAACTCTGTTCCAAAAGACGAAATGCCAAAACATTTGAAAAAATCTCCAAGGCCATGATGGACAGAGGCCACAACAGGGACTCAAAACAGTGCTGTGTGAAACTTAAGGAGCTGAGACAATCGTACCAGAAAGCCAAAGAATCAAATGGACGCTCACGGAAGGAAGGGCGACTGACGACTGTAGCTATCCCACAGTTCCCGCACTCTCCGAAAACCATTTGAATTCTGGGTTGAGTTCCCAATGCCTGAAGGGTCAAAAACATTGTCGCAGGTGATTCAGGGTATATGTCGTCAGTCCCCCCTCCCCCTCTGTGAAAGCAAAGGGAAAAAATAGTTTCTCACCTTTTTCACTGTCACCGCATGTCTACTGGATGCTGCTGGCAGACACGGTGCTGCAGCGCTACACAGTAGCATCCCCTTGCCTCGCCTTGCGGACGTCAGAAAGTGCAGTATGACTGGTAACCGTCATTGTCATCCCATGGGTGCTCCTGGCTGGCCTTGGTGAGGTCGGTTGGGGGCGCCTGGACAAAAAAGGGAATGACTCCAGGTCATTCTCTTCTTTAAGTTTTGTGTAATGGAGATTCAGTCCTGCCTGGAATATCATGCCAGCTGGAGGCTTCTGCCTCAGGTTGCTCTCCCAGTCAGCAGCACTGCGCAGTCGCACCTACCCCAGCCTACTCCTTGCTCCCAGGGCTCACAATCAGATACATTTTGCTGCAAATAAAAAAATAAAGCTGCCATTTAGAACTGTCCCCCAACATACATATCCTGGGACATTTTGTATTTTACCAGTGTCAACCAAAGGCCCGCACATAAATGGAGATTCAGTCCTGCCCGTGATTCTATCCTAGTGCTTATCACAGATTCCCATTTTCAGCTATAGGCTGAGCAAGTGCAGAATGGTGGTTCACTCTACTTCGCTGTAAGCCAACTGCCCTCCCCTCCCCCCTTTGATCTCTGCTTGCAGAGGCAATAAAGTCAGTGCTGTTTCAAATTCATGCATTCTTTATTACTTCATCACACAAATGGGGGGATAACTGCCAAGGTAACCGAGGAGGGGTGGGGGAGGAGGGAAGCAATGGGTGGGGTTGTTGTAGGGGCACCCCCTAGAATGGCATGCAGCTCATCATTTCTGCGGGATGTCTGGGGCTCTGACCCGGAGCAGCCATTTGCCTCTCTGGTTCTTTAGTAGGCTTGCTTGATATTCTAGGCAGGACTGACTCTCCATTAGACAAAACTTAAAGAAGAGAATGACCTGGGGAGTCATTCCCATTTTCGTCCAGGCGCCCCCAACCGACCTCACCAAGGCGAGCCAGGAGCACCCATGACAGCAGCAGACGGTACAGTATGACTGGTAACCGTTTTTGCTAACTTGCAAAGGCAAGGGGATGCGGCTGTATAGCGCTGTAGTACCGCATGTGTCAGCAGCATCCAGTAGACATATGGTGACAGTGAAAAAAGGCTGAAAGGGCTCCATGGTTGCCGTGCTATGGCGTCTGCCCGGGCAATCCAGGGAAAAGGGCGCAAAATGTTTGTCTGCCATTGCTTTCACGGAGGGAGGATTGACTGACGACATTTACCCATAACCATCTGCGACAAATTTTTGGCCCCATCAGGCATTGGGATCTCAACCCAGAATTCCAGTGGGTGGGGGAGACTGCGGGAACTATAGGATAGCTATGGGATAGCTACCCACAGTGCAACGCTCCGGAAGTCGACGCTAGCCTCGGTACATGAACGCACACGCTGAATTAATGTGCTTAGTGTGGCCGCATACACTCGACTTTATACAATCGGTTGCCAAAAATCGAATTCTGTAAATTCAGAGTAATCCCGTAGTGTAGACATACCCTAACATTCTTGCACTGCAGTTTGTTGAAGTGCTGGCTCATTTAGCAACTCTGACTACAGGGTTAACAAACTTTTCATCTGGTGGGAAAGATAGGGTAAAATTAATATGATCCAAATGGGCGTACTTCCTTGTAAGACCCTCTGATTCAGCCAAGCTGTGCTCCACATAACTCAGGGAGGAGGGTGGGTACAACGCTGATTGTAAGCTATCTTTGATGCTCCCCTCATCGTGGGATCTTCCAGATGCCTGGCTTGTTTCCAGAGTGAGTCAGAGCAGCCTCTGAGACACAGTTTGGTCCCTGCTTCCCCTTTGCTCTGGGATGAAAGTAAGCTGTTCCACCCCTAAAAATGGCATTGCTTGCCCTTCAGCAATGAGTAAACTATGCTGCCTATCCCATCAGGGGACTGGAGGGCAGAGTCTTGACTCCCTCCACTCCCTGCTTGTGCCTGCTCACTCACCCCTGACTATGCAGGACAGGTATAGTGGCCCCATGGCAGCTGCTCTCTTCCCCCAACGCAACCTGGATATTCAGATAGCCCATTCAGGTTAGCAAGGAGCATCTTCCCCTGCACACTTCTCTGAAAGTTCTTGCTCCCAGAATTCACAACTCTAGCACACACAGCACAGAAGCCCACAGGGGCCGGTCACCCCTATCTCCACTTTCAAAATAAGATGAGTGGAGTTTTTTAAGTATTGTAATTCTGTGTCCCTACTCATGAAGCTAAAGATTATGGCTCCAGGTCAGCAGGCACATTTAAGCACATCCCTAACTTAAAGCATGTGAGTAGTCCATTGACTTAAATGGGACTTCTTCTTTACTCAAAAGCTAGGCATATACTTAAGTATCTTACTGAATCAGGACCTATTTCGTTATCATTTTCAAGGAAGATACTGCATACGTGTAACAAGTTAAAACAAACCTGTTTTTAATATTATGACCTGATGTCATAGTATTTAAGATTCTTTATGTAGATATTCTGTATTAATTAGAGCCAAATGAATAATTCATAGTAGATAATATTTTGATCAAGCTAGCCTCATTTTGTGTTAATAAATTAGCAGCTGAGAATATTTTGCACGTGTGTCATGTATCATATTTATTCACCAAATAACTTCTTCAAATATTATTGTTCTGAAGGTTGTTTGATTTTTCTAATATTCATAACAAATTGCTAGCACTCTTTGAAATTTGCACCGTATTTGTTTTTACTGGTACATACATCACACAATTACTTATTATCTGATTGGATAAAATGTAAGGTAAAAGATCAGGTTTCTGGGTTCAGTACAACTACAAATACTCTTTACAAATTTCAGAATTTATCTTATGTGCATATTTTCTAAAACTAACTTAAAATTCACTGTTTCAATAACTATCCCTGCTAGTAAATTCATTCACTAGAATAGTCACACAAAGGGGTGCAAACACATTCCAAGCAAATTCAGTTTTCTGTTTGAGTAAATATTCAGGGGAAAGTTTTGAGGTATTGACCTCGCTGTTATTAAGCTGTCACTAAGAACTAAGTACAACTGTACTAAGTCTTGTACAAGTAACCTCCCATTGGGAACTGCTTCCTTTACATACTAATGGAGTTCAACAAAAACTGTAACTTCATCATTTGCATGTTAATGGAACTTCATGCATGAAGATTGTTTATTCAGCATGCCAGAAATACTAAAAGGAAGATGTTAACAGAAACCTTTAACCAGAATAGGAGAGGGTTAATTAGGACATATGGAAAGGGATTTGAGTAGCAAGAGACATTAGAATTAACTCTTTCTATTTCTCCAGCTGTATCAGGACAAAGGGAGGGATAATTCCTTTGAGGTACACATGGGGCTTTTCTGCAGTAGGATTTGGGGGCAAAAACTTCCCACTCTGCTAACAATGGCATAGCTCCACCAGCAGTTGCAGGAGCTGAAGTTTTAATGTTGAAGATGGCTTCATGAAGCCATCAGCATTTTTAACAATCTAATTCTTCCCAGAAACTAAACAACACAATGTTAAAAAGCACTGGCTGACTCCTGCGCCTTGCTTCCATTAGGGTTTGCACTATTGCCAATACTGATTGAACTGGACCTGTGTTAGCAGCAGCAGGAAATGTTTGGCAAAACCCTCATGTAGGCAATGCCAAATACCTCTGCATAGTCCCTGAGTCTGCAAATTTTACACATGTGTTTAACTTTAAGCATGTGACTAGTCCCATTGATTTCAGTGGGAGTAGTCAAATGAATAAAACTAAGCACATGCGTATTTGCAGAATCTGAACTCTGCATTTGGAAAGGTATTAATTGTAATCAGATGCCAACAGATGATTGGTAACAAGAAAATAAGGAAAATGTCAGTTTGGTTTCAAAAAGAGGGAAAGTTTGAACCTAGCATTAGTGGGTATAGTACTTTGTATCACATTTGCATTCAGTCCTATAATTTGATTGGTATTTGTTGTTGTCCAGGAACAGAAAGACACATTGAGGGAGCAGCTTTCAATCAGTTAACTTTGCTTTTTTAAAAACCTATTCTCCTATGTAACTAAAAATATCCCATTGACTTCAGTGGGGCCAGGATTTCACCCTAAGTTTGCCAAAAGACAGATGTTTTTCTAGTTTCCGTGTCAATGCATTTAGACGGAGATTTACAAAGAGCAGCTACGTGCCCAACTCCCATTGAAAGTTTCTGGAATTTGGGCGTCTAACCTGCCCTTTGTGCATTTGAACATATCCTTCTTAATTTGTAATGAAATGTTATTTTCTTTTTTCTTTATTCTGTGAAATGCCAATAAATATTTGTTTTGTTTAGTCTAAGCTAAATTGAGTTGGACTGTTTGGTTTGAGCCTGGAGCTTTGCGTACTAGTACTTTCAGAGGCAATGCATCTTGTCCAGTGCAGGAGGTAAAGAAAGGTGAAAGTGACAGTCTGTGAATGGGATAATAGCATTGAGAAGCCTGCTGTCTTCCTTCAGAACTGAGCCACAAAAGGGGATGAGTGTAACAGTGTAGGAACTGGAGGATCAAACAGCTTAAGAGCACAAGACACCATCACAAGCAGCTCTGCAGTAGTTCCCAGTGTAGAAATAGTTGCCACATCATTTGAGCAGCCTCTTCAGAAAATTAAAAAAGCTTGTAGTGCCAAAATGAGCTGCTGTTACAAATGGTTTGAGCAATCTAACTCAAGGTTCCTCATACTAAACCACTCAGTTCCATCTCTCAGTAGTACTGGTTTGTATTACTGTGGAGAATGTATTATGGAGCAGATTCTTTGGGACTATAACTATTATGGACCAGATTCTGATCTAATTGGTATTGGTGTAACTCCACTGGTGGCAATGAACCTGATATTGTGGTACATCTCACCATTGTATTCAGAACACAGAAAACCAATGACTATGTAGTGGAAAAGAAAAATCTGTCCACTGCTGAAAATTGTCTCTGTTGTGTGGTGCATAAGAAGAAAGAGACAGAACCAGGAACACTCTAATGGCATAAAGCTAAGCTAAATCCCATTCCCACATACACCTTACCACCTGTGCAAAAACAACCCCCGGACTCGCTTGTATACTAGTATCTACTACTTTTTATTTACATGACCTAACTACTTCACAGAAACCAGAAGTACCAGTCTTTTCAGAACACCTTCTGTTCTGATTTGAATGAAAGGTGTTTGTCATGTGCTTCTCATGATAGTGGATGCCTCAACATATTACAGAGAGCAGTACAAAGGAAGCATTTTTCCTGAGAATGAAGCATTGGTAAATTTGCTGCCATTCTTTCCTCACTAAGGGCACACATTTCTTTTTGATGTAAGAGCATAACGCCAACAGGGGTGAACCTGGTTCAAAACTTCTGCAAGACTGAAGCATGTGAATACTTGAACATCAAGAATTATGGCAGCATTTGTGGAGAGTTCATAACTTTAGACTATATGATTTATTGACACAGAGGTTGCTTGCCATGATACAGGCCAGTTGTGTTCATGATAGATGAAGGTCAATGGAAGGGAGTGGAATGGGTCCTGTCATATATCCTTCATCAAGTTTTCATTTGTCTGTAACTTGGGACTGTGCTAGCCAGTGGGGAAAAGGGTCTCATCTGAATGTTTATTTTCCCAGCCTGAAGGGCTCTGTTAATTAAATGTGTATGCATTTGATACATGAAAAGGAGAAATTGCATGCTAGGAATTGGTTACTCAAATAACTGGCCTTTATTGCAAGTCAAGTTTCCTAATGAAAACTAAGAACCTTGTAAGTTAAACAAGAGTCAACTATTAGTCAGAGAGCTTTTGTAGCAATTTGAATAGCCACAAAGAAAATTCTTTGAAAACAGAATATACATGGCAAATAGCATCCAGAGTACAGTATCTCTTTAATACTGCTTCATTCCACGACTCAGCCTGCACACCTTGTTAATCCATGCAAAAGAAATTATTGTTCCTGGGAGAATTCTGTGCCACTGCACATGCACAGAATTCATATCCCCTGCAGATTTTTTTCTCTGCAAAATATAGATTTTTCTGGAGAGGCACTGCAATTACACCTTTCACCCACCAGGGGCTGTTGTGGCACCAGAAGAGAGGGCAACCAGCCGGCAGAGAGGAAGAGAGAGAAGCTGCATTCCTCACAGTGGGGCCAGGTGAGGAAGCATGAGAAAGAGCGGGGCATGCGGGGCTGCTGGGGGAGGGTCACAGATTGGGGTTCAGAAGGGCTAGTGGGGGGACAGACTGGGGTACGGGCTCAGGAGCTAGTGGGGTGACAGTATTGAGCCAGGGACTGAATGGGAGTGGGGCTGCATGACCCACATGGGGACAGGAGGTAGGGAGTGCAGGGATACATGAGGATGGGGGCAGATGTGGGAGAATGGGACTGAATGGGAGAGGCTAGGGGTCCAGCCAGGGTCTGCATGGGGGAGGTTCCCCAACTCCCTAACAATCCCTCCCCTCCCCCCAAATAATGTGTTCCATACATCTCCCACTCACACCCAACAGCCCTCCAGGTTCATTCCCAGGCTCCTTCCCTCTCCCTCAGCTCCTCTGTTACCCCTGACTCCCCCAAGCCTTTGCACTGCTTCTCAGCAATGCAGGAAATACATTTCTGTGATGTAGATTCAATGAATTACTCAAAGTTCTGTATTAATACCCCTAGTAAGGAATCTGTCAAAAAAAAACAAGTCCCACATCTTTTTTGCTCTGTATTGTTACAAACGTATTTGCTGACGGGTATTTTCAAATAAATTACCAAAATAATTGAAACTGAGTGATTATATTGTGTTATTTTGACAAATAAAATATGCAGAATTTTAAAATATTGTGCGCGGAACTTTTAATTTTTAGTACAGAATTCTCCCAAGAGTAAATTATATGGAAGTGGGACCCACATTAGTCTGAGTGGGAAAGTCAGTGGAACTACTGAGGACAGTAAAAACCTGATAAGATTGGGCTCATAAACTGCATCCCCCACACTAGTTACTGGCTGAGAGTAACTGATCTATTTGCTCTGCAATCCCACTGTAACAAATCTGCAGCCTCCATGGTCACTGCAGCTAAATGACATGTATGTAGCACTGAGACTAGATCCCAAGATCCTCTATTCACAAAACACACTTCTTTCCCACTAGAGCTAAAATAAATTTTCTTTCAGTTATTTGCCTGGAACACACTAACAAAAATCTTATCAAGCATAAACCTCTATCTCCCCGCTCCCTAAAGAATAAGGCATTAAATTAAACAATCTTACAAAGCCAAAATTTCCCCTTCAAATGAATATTAATCATGAATGAGCTGTAAGCAATTAAAACCCATGGTAAGAATCTCCATATGTTCTCAACATTCTTAGGGGAGCCAGCCTCTTACTCTATAGGCAGCCTTTTCAAGTGGTTAACCACATCAAGGGCACAGATCTATTCAGCTATTGATAGAATCGATCTTTTCTCCTAGGCATGTATAATACAATTCCTAGCTACAGATAAGGTGACTCCAGTATATTTAACTTTATGTTGCCTAAGCCAATCTTAGAGAGACCATGCAATCCTGTGGATGAAGAAAACCTTGTATATCCACAATGGGTTCAGCCAGAACTGTGGACCAATCGGTAGTTCTAAACAACCTTCACATAGTTGCCAATCTCCATTTTATATTTAACAGATTTATTGCTGGTTTTTGTAATGAACTTTCAGCACGGAAAGCACAACCCCCTTCCACTTGAACTAAAAGAGTGATTCTGTTAGCTATCAGTGAGTAGCAGGCTCTTATCCTAGCTGCGGCCAGCCACAAGATCGCATGCACTCAAGTCAATTACATTTGCATCAGTTATAGGCATCCTTTCTGGGAGCAAAGATACCCTTTGAAAAAGGTCAATCGATGCCTAGTATTATCAATATGGCTTTTTGTATGATCATGTATTTTAGTCCAAAATGTTGAGGACCCATTAAAAGAGGTTCCTTCGCCCAAGCAAACCCTCCAGTGCAGAGCTGAGTCACTCACAACCCAAATATGCTTCACAGTTCATTGAAAGAAGAACGTATCTTTTTGTACTCTCAGATTGCTGAGTTGAGCAGTATAGCAAGTGTTTTCCTTTAAGGGTTCAAAAGAAACCCATACATAATAATAATTATTATTATTATTTCTATTGCATTAGTGTCTGAGGACCCGTGCTAGGGATCAGAGCTCCACTGTACAAAGACAGTCTATGCCCCAGCAAGCTCAAAATCCAAAAACGAAGCTATTCAGAGTGAAAGATAATATTCCACCTATTATTTGTATAAAACCAGAATGTGTGAAAAAGCACTTAAGACCTGTAACAATGATTACAATATTGCATACATTTTACAACTGGACATACTGTACTCTACAGAAACTTAATGGAAAGTCCCATGAGAATTAATTCCAAAAGCTGCTGAAAATCACAGCACGTTTTGGATTAAAAAAAGAATATTAAAACTCCATGTGTCATCTTGATGCTTTCTGAGATGCCCTGGGACTGATCCTTCTCCCACTTAAATTGGTATAAATTCAGAGTGTGTCTGTTGAAGTTGCACTGATATAAAATGGTGAGAGAAGAATTGTTACAATTGTGGTCTAACTTCACGGTTTCACTTCATTTTTCACTGTGTAATTAGATAATACTATTACTGTTGTAATATTAAAGCAGTAACTCCTGTGTATAAATAGAACTTCTTAACTGTTACTGCACCTAAATAGGGCCTGATCCTTATCTGACAGAAATCAAGAAAAAATTGACACAGACACAGCTCTGACATATGCTTCCAATTTTCTCAGAACTATTAAAAAGAAAATATTGCTCTGTCTTTAACCATTTCATATTTACTCCATTGTATTCAGGGTTAGAGTTAGGTCATGTAAAATATTTATATGGTAATGATTGTGGAAAGAAGAACCCTTTAAGCCATAATCTTGCGTTAATTATAATTCATAGAGAAACAAGAAATGATATTTAAATGCACAGTATATTTCAGACTCCATCTACAAGTAAACTGTGGCCCACACAATAACTGACTCTCAACTAAGCAGTCACCAAAACCTGTTTACCTTTACTACTTTTGCTACTATTTATGTGAATTACCAGATTACCCTAAAATGAAGGCTCATTTGTATTGCATGCAATGAACATCTGAACCATGCTCTACTAGACAGATAATCTCAACTTTGATATGCAGTAGGCTTAGAGATTGCTTGTACTGGTATACCTTACAAATCCATCCTTATTTATATTATGAAAAGTAGAAATACTGCTGAAGAATCCACCTTGTTCCTCTGTGATAGGTTTTTCTTTGTTTGAACAACCCAGAAGACTGTCCCAACCCAGAAGATTTTATCATGTAAAATCACTAGAGTTTTGGTCAAAATCACTAATGTTTGAAGGTTCATGATTCCGTTGGTCTTATTTTCAGAGAAGCTGAGCACCCAACTCTTTCACTGATTTCCATGGAAGCTGGGGGTACTCATCATCACCTCTGAAAATTAGGCCATGTATGACTTCACTCTTTAAATCATGGTTGGATAAATATTGTGGGACAAATTTACCCTGATGTAACTCCACTGACATCAATGGAACTACAAGCTCTTTTTCAACAAATATATTGGCCACATGTGTTCTCCTATCATCTTCTGATTGCTGATTTTGAATTTTTCTAGAATACTTTTCAATGATAGTAAAATATTTTCAAAAACTTTATCCTAGTTTATTTAGGATGCCTGTTTCCTGCGGCAAATTCAGAGAGTCAATATTATTATGTGAACCATGTATCTCAGAAATTTGGTGTAAATAATATATTTAGCAGCCAGGAGCTTCCATACTTAAAAATCTGTTCACATTCTGCTAGTGACCAAAAGTGCAAAACCTCCTACACAACTCCATTCCATTCCATACTGTGACTTGCTTCTATGTGAACTGAAAAGCATGTTGTACACTAGTCTTTTGGGTATTTCTGTCAAAATTCAATACATAACCCTTTCACTTCACTCACTGTATATGGGAGATTGCAGCTATGTGCACACAAACAGACAAAAATTGCAAAAGTGCACGCACACTTCTGTTTGCACATAGCTGAAGATTTAGGCCCTGGTATCTCCCTGCCAAGTGATCGTTTACATGCCTAATCGGTCATCAGTGCACACATAATGCACAGTTCTGGTAATCACAGATGCAAATTATGAGAAAAATACTATGACGCTTGCTCACTGCAATCAAAGGGACTATTTGTGTAGTGAGGTAATATTCAATATGTGTAATGATGGCAATATCTGACTCTGTTACCCACATTTTGGGGTACCGATTTCTGAACACCAGACTCTATTGTCTTTCACAGTTATATTAAGCTGTGCTGATTAAAACCTGTAGTTTTAGCTACAGTTAGTTTAGTCTTCATGTAATGACAATCATAGTTATTATATAGGTTTATATTATGCTGAATAAATGTGTTTTTAGGAAGTCTGGTCTTGACTGGGTCAATCAGAACAAGATAAATAGTTGCCACAAATATGCTATAATGGTAGAAGTAAAGGTTCGACACTGATCAGGTCTGTCAGAGGTGTGACTCTTCTAACTCTTTTCATATCAGATTTTCACACAGATTTGTGAAAAGTCAAAGGGCAGCATATAGTATGAGCTTCAGGGCCATGATAGCAGCAGCGATCTGCCAAATTTTTCAACATCAATGCCCTTCTCTACAAAAGAGCAGTGTGGAGTGTAGTCTGGAAATGATTTTGTCTTAGATCTGCCCTTCCATTTCTTACTTTCTTTTGAAAAGTTCCTGCAGGATTCAGGATCACTTTCACATGTTCTTGAGTGACAAATTGATAGTGATATAACTAAAGAGAAATCACAGCAGCAGGTGGAGATTACGTGTAAAATTGCTATCCACTTTGCAACATAGGATCTTCTTTAGGCAGCTAGTGTCTATGTGTGTTTGCTTTCACCATCAAATATTTCACAAGGTTCTTGTTTCCTAAAGTAAGTGATCATCGTGTCTCAATAGTTTGTTGTGACCTCATCAGATGGAAAACTAGGTGCTACTTCTGGCATGCTTAGGTACCTACAGTTTAGTCCTAAAAGTTTTGCAAGAAAAGGATATTCATTTCCACTGAAAAGCTTTGTAGAATATATGTTGAGGATAGTAACAGCTGCTCTTTATTAACAGGAAGGCCTCCTACCATGTGTACTGCTAACTCACTGAGTTAAGGTCAAGCTAAGTAGCAGTTTTTTTCCTGCATTGTTTAAGAGCTTTTAAATGAAACCATATTCGAAATGCAGTCAACTCTGGTAACATTATGATTTTCACAAACAAAGGTAGAAGAGGTACATGGGTTTTAAAGCCCTTCTTTGTTTGTTATTTAACTGGTCTTTCCTTTTCTGTGTTGTAACATTAAGTCCCTTTTTATTCCTGTGACTGCTGGGGACTTTTTGGACCAATTCTTGCCACTTTTATTCACCAAGAACTGAACCTTACTCATAAGAGTAGTGTCAGAGACTGGATTTACAGTCACTGAAATCGCCAGAAATTCTTATGGTGCTGTCTTTTATTTACTTATATATATATATGAATGAGCAACTTCTATATCTATATCTATCTATAGAACTGGCTCATTCAATCTGCTTAGATTAGATAGATAATGCAGACTGATGATGACGTAACACCTATCTTGCCTAGATCTGCTTCTAGCACAGCACAAATTTGGTATATTTCAGAAGAAGACAACTGATTTTGCTTGCACAGGCTGCATTCAAGGCACTGTCTTTTCTTTCTCTTCACTTTTCTGTTTATAATGGGACTCTGTTCCTCTATGCAGTGCCCCCAGATGTCATGGTAATGAGTGCATCATAAACTACTCAAATAAAATATATACAAATAAATCAGGAGGGCCGTGCAAAGGTGGAAGAGAGCTGAGGGTCGATCTCTGTGCTTGGACTGCTTCCAGCCACTCTGCACTGGGTGAAATAGACAAGCATACATCCAGGCCACGTTCAGAAAGGATGATTCTGATTACCTGACAGTAGCTGCAGAAGAGAGGACAAGCTCAACAGTCAGGTGGAGTGAAGAAGAGAGACATGCAAAATGAAGAGAGAGAGAATGAGAGTGGTGCTGTTGTCCTGTTTTCCCTCTTATGGTCTTTCTTGCTGAATTATTGGGGGATGGGCATTATCCCCCTCAGCCACCTGATCACCACCACTCTGGCATGTGATCATGAAACGAAAGATCCTATAGTAAGGCATCCATGGGAGGATGGGACTTCCAGCGCCCTTGCAGCAAATGTAACAATTTGTATAGTGGAGATGCCCAGAGCCATTGAACCAAATTGTAAACCCTGTGTATGATGGAAACCACTTCAAGCCAAGGAGTGCAGCAACACCCCTAGTGCCAGTACCTATGATTTGCTGTGAGAACCATATCCAAATGTAAGGGTTCTGCATATAACTTAATAATAAAAATTATCTGTATGGTGTGAGCACTCACTCTTTTTCTTCTATTCATTGTAATATATCCAAAGAAAACAATCCAATGTACCATCCATAAATATATAGATATTAATGTTCTTAAAAAAATTAAAGATACCAAAAATATGCATGATTTGTAATTAAATTACTTGTTTTTAGGACTTTGACAATAATGGTGTATATGGATAAGTACAGAATCTTCATTGACTGTTTTCCTTATAATGTATCAGAGGGGTAGCCGTGTTAGTCTGAATCTGTAAAAAGCAACAGAGGGTCCTGTGGCACCTTTAAGAGCTTCTTAAAGTTGCCACGGGACCCTCTGTTGCTTATAATGTATGACACACAACTTACTGTTTTCTAGTAGAAACAGTCTAGCCACTGCAGGCATGGGACAATGAAGGTGTATTTTTCTATAGCTTCTTCTGCCTTGCCAGATTCTCAAAGGGGAGTAAAGAGTAACAAATTGCAATATATTAATGAAACTGCAAATGTTCAGTTCTAATCAGTTGGACCACTACCACATCCCACATTGATGTTTGTTTTCTGAAACAGGATTGAAAAGGAAACCAGAGATCACCAAAAATATTTTTAGTACATGATTTTTCTGCACTTCAGTTCTTGGTACACCAGACCTTACCTCCTACCCCAAGCTTAAACCACTGGTGGCATTAAGCAGGAATTAAAATATGAATGTTACACAGATGCATTCTTGCCTTTTTGGGGCTTATATCACTAATTTAATCAGAGTAATTGTATCCATTGACAGAATATAATTCCATTGGAAGAGATGGCTAGTGGTGAAGAAATGTGGATGAATTTGTAAAACTTGTCCTCACTCTCTGGGATTGATTTGAAATAGAACAGATATTTTTCCATCTGTAGGGAACTCAGTTCCCACCAGTACTATGGATTTTTCCTCCATATGAAAATCTTACCCAGCTCACACAGTGCTTTTGATAAAAGTATTTTCTACTTTGAAAAATACCATGAGCAGCTTTCACATGATGTACAAGATCTAATTGCTTTACTCATCACTCCATGGCAGCTGGTGCTATGTATTACTACCAGCCGGCTAGCATCTGTCATGTGCTGAGTGGTTATAGCGTCTTGACAAAATCAAAACTGAAAAAGCAACACACAAATGGAGAAGAACCTTATTACACTGCTGTGTTTTCAAATCAATTCAAGCTCCAATAACTAGTCAGGACTTTTAGGCTATTATCAGTGTGTTTCTTATGTGGGTCCAAGTTCTGAATACAGCTCCAAATATTTGAATTCACCCAGCCATGACTAGTCTGGAAAATTATTGTAATGGCCTGGATAATGAACAAAGAAAATAGCATCAATGAAGTATAGTAATATGCACCACTAAAACAAATGAATTTTTAATGGAACTTAAAAAGAAAACCTGCCATGTTGGAACAAATCTTCTGAAGGGTGAACTTGAAATAAATACACTATACAGAAAAAAAAGAGATGGCTTAAAGGATCCATGATTTGGTTTGATTTTTAACCCTATGAAATAGTTATTTTAATTACAAACTAACTCGTATGCTAATGAAAATAGGTGCAATGTCCTGTGTTAATGACAGAATGTCAGTCCTTTCTTTAAAATTCCCTGGTACTGGTTGGTTAGTTGTCATCATAATAAATCTTCATAAATGGTCTATGTCATTAAGTGTAACATCAAAAAGCACCACAGAGGTAAAAATGTACCAAAAAACTGACCTTGTTAGTACTGAAACTAACAGGACTCCCATTGACTCCAGGCTTCAGAGCAGGATATGACATGGAGACGCCTCTTTCAGGACTGCTAAATGACCTCATTATATTACTTGGCCTCTCTGCAGCCTTTGACACAATTGATCTCAAGGTACCATCAATCTGCTTAGTAGACCTCACCAAAATAGATGGCCCACAATACAAATGGCTTCAATCATTCTCAAGGCACTCAATCAACAGCGAGAGAGGAATAATTTAAACATCCAAATGTGAACGATAATTGGGATTTGTACAAGATTGCTTTATTAGATGCCCCTGAACAACTTCCTTGTAGCCACTATCATCTGTCTCATGAGATTTGTGTAATTCACAACAAACTGCTATTGAAAGCAAGAATTACTGTCTGTTCATGCATACATACAACACTGCACAACTCTCCATCACTGGAAAAGGTACTGTACTTCAGTAACATTAACAAGACTTACTTTGTTAGATGATATAGGCAAAATGGGCTTGAGCCGACAAGATGCTGAGAGAGGCTGAGCACCCTAAACTCTCATTCATACCAGGTAGAGTTGAATGTCAGATCAAGCCATACATATCCAGTGCCCCCATCTCTTAAGTAACTCAGGTAAGGCTGGACTGATGTCATGGAACTGCATCAAGAATATCAAGACTTTCATATATTTTGAGATTTGTGTGTGCAGGTAAGTGGCTATGCTGGTGAAAGCTTGACTACATTCACTGAAAAGTTTGAGAGCTGTTAAGTTAAAACTTGGGAAGCCTGAAAGGTTAAGAAGAGAGCAGGAATTCTTATAAAATAGTTTATGTAATCTTTTGTCACATGGTGATGGGGTGAGGGTGGAGCCTAGTGCAGCATTACACTAACCAGCACCGGGATTGCCATTTTAGTTGTTTTAAGCTATCCCTTAAAGGTTATATATTGATATATTATGTCTTGTGAAAAATAAAGGTTATTGTTTTTAAAAGAATGCTACCAAAGATTTTTGCCTTTTTCCCCATGATCAGTGATGTCACAATATTACCTCAATTACTTAAACTGCTATTAATCCTTCTCATGACACTTCAGGATACAGTGGACCTCCATCATCTTTCTCCAGTACCTTATGTGTCACACTGCAGTGTCTTGAGAATGGGACTGGTCAGCATATAGGATCGTGAGCCTGTAACTGAAAAACAAAATTTTTATTGTCTGACATATAACAAGGGCAAAACTACCTTAGAGCAATCATCTACTTTATAGCAACCACATCACTTTTCCTTTAGCTGTGGAGTCCGCAGCTTTTTTCTCAGGAGCACCCTTAGCTGCAATCATATACACTGTACCAGAAACAAATATTTGGATCAGCAATGTCAGGCTTCTGGTGTCTTTGTGGTTGTCCATAGCCTAAATGCAGCTCTGAGAAAAAAACATTTAATGTCTGGCATGAATGGCATGGCATAAAATGGGAATGTAGTTATTGAAATTGAATCAATTTGGGGGGCTGAAGATGGCTTAAAGTGTTTTTTAAGCGTTTATGAAATATTCTAAAGCATGTATTTATTTACTCTGGTCTCTGAAGGTAAATACATATGTATTTTCTGAATTCTAATTAGGTATTAATTTAGTATTATACAGTTAATTGCATGTTACGAACTATGTTATCATATAATGTGGAATTATGGGCTGCATTCTCTCCTCCCAGGGAGAAACCCAAGGGAGGGTAGAAAATACTTGGAAATAATAATGAATACGTTATTTCTCTTCCCTCTTCCTTGAGGATTGGGAAGCCTGCAGCTCAGATTCCAGCCTACTGTGTTGTCACCATTTCTGTCTGTTCCTTCATAGTGTGGAAGAGAATTCAAAACCTGATATTTATAATGTTAAAAGCCAATTTTTAAACAAAAATTGTGGGGAGGAAATCATGGGCTAGTAGAATTCTCCATATCTACATTGGTGTCGTTGCTGGTGCCATTTCTCCCCAGGAATAATTTGCATCCACCCTAATTCCCACATACACTGCCAGAGTGGTGTAACAGGGCCTTAGTGTAAATGACAACCAGACCTATCACTTTTATTTTTCACTACAATTCACCTGTAAAACTTCCCACGGTCAAAATGAAAGAAAACCCTGAGGTGGTTTCCCTAATACCATAAGCAACATTTTTTTCACAAATAAGCTAATATAATAAAGTGCTCTGTACTTTCACACCTTTCCTATATTAGTTATTTTTAGCTAGACCATCATCACTACCCCCATTAAAAAAAACATATAGCAGGTTGCATCAGAAGTAATTAATAACTGGCATTTTTCTTTCAGCTTTGATCTGAAGAATCATCTAGCAACTATCTTTCATATCTTAAAGGGGCTGTTTGAAAGTAGTTTAAGCAATATCTGTAACAATCAGAGCACCAAAAGGAAATGTCACAAGAAGTGGCATATGCCACACAATGATTACTGGGGAATTCTTGGCATTTGAGTTCTTGCCATTCAGTACAGCATAAGACTGGAGGAGAGGGAGTAGGTCTGTGAACCCTCTACATCTCACAAATTAAAAACTGCTTCTTTTGACCTGCAAAGTAGAGCCAGTCAGGAAATTTCAAATTTTGAAATCTTTTGATGAAAAACAGATACATATTGGTGACAATTTTCACCAAAAAATCCCATTTTTTGACCAGCAAGATAGAAATATTTCCAGCAAAAATGCTGAGGATAGCCTTCTGCTACAAAAAGATTAAATGTGGTTGGGGCAATCTCTAGAGAGGTTGGGGAATGCTGATGCATCTGAAGAAGTGAGTTTTTTACCCACGAAAGCTTATGCCCAAATAAATCTGTTAGTCTTTAAGGTGCCACCGGACTCCTTGTTGTTTTGATGGCTGATTGTGTATTTGTAGAGGACAACTTGACAATCAAGCCTTGGAATATATCAATATTGCAGTAATAATAAATATCATGATGCAGGGATGTCACTTGGAATCTCTTCAACATTCCTTTGGCTCCACAGTTGGATCTAGAGTCTTATGCTCTTCCCCATATTGAGTAGCACTTTAAACCATGAATGATTAGTCCTACTGACATACAGAATAAGAAATGTACCAGCATAACAGGAAGGTGGAACTCAGAAGTCAGAAAGAATCTCATGCTCTTACTTCATTGTGTCATTCATTGTTTCTTATTATTTCTCCCCTCCCCCTTCCCAGGATAAAGAACCACATTTCATTTTCTGAAATCACAAAGAGCCACTGAGTACGAATATAATGCAGTACCAAAATGCATTGAACTCCAAACCTCAAACCACAGTCCATCTCTCATTCAGTGGTAAGTGCTTCATCAATGTAGTATTAAATATGGGGAAATGGTTTCTCCATGTTTATAATCTCGTTTCCCTTTTTTCCTGGAGAAAGCATATAAGTATGAAAGGTTCTTTGGAAATTATTAGTCACAAACTTGGAAAAATCAATAGAAACCTGATCAATCAAAATGCCACAAATATATATCCGTACACTGTGTTATTCACAAATATAATTTACAACACTATTATGTTCTGGAAACATTGTAGGGTTTATAACCAAGTTAACTTATTACTGTTATCCTTATCCTAACCCACATTCCCTATTTGGCATATTTACTTTTGTGTTTTGTCTTAAATTAGATTGTAATCTCTTTGGGGCAAGGACCATGTTTTCCTAATCACTAACCAGAAAAGATAAGGGTTGCACAATCCTAACCCATAGAGTTTTCTGTATTACTGAAGGACCCCATTCTGCAACCATTATTTGAGTTGATTGGGGCTTATATGAGGAGTTTCCTTGAGTCTCAGTAAATTCCCTAAACTTCCCTATACTTATTATAGGGAATACTGACACATTGGAAATGCAGTTATTTAATTCACTTTGAAATAAACCTGAAATCCTGGGACGCTCATCTGAACACTGGGAAAAGCAGCTTTCAGTATGAATGTATTTCTTATGTAAGAAGTGATTTTGATTTTTGTTGGTTTGGGACTGGTCATTTCAATATCATTATAGTATCCCATTGGGATAAAAGGTTGTCTGTGGAGAAAGTCTGTAAAAACCTTATAGTTAAGCACAAGCTCAAAGACTTGCTGATTCTTTACAGGAAAACATTTTACTTGGAGACAATTCTTCTGGTATAGCCTATATATTCTGTATTTCTCTTCTCCTGTGTTTATAACTAAGGATATTTGCAGAAAAATTGTCTTTGTTGTTCATCTCTTAATCTCATTTTATGTATTCATTTTAATTAATAAGCTTTTGTTTATGAAATCCCCATTGGTAATGCTAAGGATATGTCATGGGGAACTGAAAAACAATAAGTAGGAATAAACTCCTAAGCAAAAACATTCCTGGTTTCATGCAAATATCCCCAGTCCTCCTTATGCACCTGTCTGCAACCAAAACAACAATGCCTAGAGCCATAACATGCATCTTACTATACTTGGGGCTTGGTCCTGCACTATTCAAATCAATTGCAGTTTTTCCATTGATTTGAATGGGTTTAGGATTAAGCTCTTACTCCCCTTGTGCAGCCTCATTAGGACACATCACAATATGGCCCCAAAGGATATATTGTAGCTGCTAGTATGTAATCTCTGCACTCCAGGCAGTTCCTGAAGGGATCTTGGGGCTTGGCAACTGTGCATTGCTCCTTACTATTGGCTGTGCTTAAATGGCACAATCAGGCCCACAATGATCAAAGGCTGTGTGACTACACTGGTGACTCTACACGGGTCCAGATGCACAGTTATGCCAAAGTTCCCCTACTGTCCACACTGAAACCTCTGATGCACATATCATGAGCGAGTTGATGCCAAGCTAGCTAGCTTGCCTGAGGGGCGTGGATCAGAGCATGGGTGAGCTGTGGCTTGGCCTGTACTCAGCCAAGTTATAGTGTGGATGTGGGTAAGAGGGTGAGTATCAGGTCTCAAGTTTCAATAGTCCTTCACTCCAGTTCCCACCAAGCACTGTACCCATTTCTTCTAAACGCAAGTGAGTAAAGTTACCACTCCCCTTGTACAGAACAGTAGCATTCTGCTGTCGTGTGCAAAGTTCATTACTACAGGTGAAAATGGCAACAGTTCAGCAAGCAGTGAGCTGGCCCGAAGGGCATACCAGAGTTTTAATAAATATCAGGGCCGAATACAGCCAGCAGCACAACTTCAGGTGGAGCAGCAAGAACATCCACCCTTACGGCAAATTTCCAGCCGGCTGGATGCGTGTTACACTCTGAAGCACCCCAGAATAGCAATCCAAGACACCAAAAAGGAAGCAAGACACACAGGTAGGTTGTCAATCAAAACATGTGAGAACCATGAACCAGCTAGGTCAGCAACAGTCTGAACAAAACATGGTAACAGTCTGAAGAGCAGATATGTAGCAGTGTGCTGCAAGTAGCTCCCCACACCCAGCGCTATGCGCAAACACGCACACCCTTAAACAGGAACAGGAATCCTGAGGTCAGGGAGCAGGAGACAAAACTGGAACAGAGAGCAGGAAGCAAGATGGCAACACACACACACCAGTCATCACAATTTCCTTCCCTTCTCTCCAAAAGTTCAGCAGTACCTGGCCGGAGGCAGCAGATGATCCCAGGGCTATAGGTTATACCTCTGATTCAACTCGGGGGGGCTGGATTCTGTTGCTGTGGTGCAACTTCCCCAGTTGGCCACATAGTTCAGCATCTTGAAGAATGGCATCAGCAATCCGCCCTAAATCAATTGGCATATCTTGCAGTAAAAAGGTCTATCATATACTCTGCGGTTTCTGCCTACAAGAATGCCAATCCAGCAGAGTTTCTTGAAACAGCACCAGCAAGTAAATTACATCTTCCTTTGATATGTACCAAACAAAAGTCATACTGCTGCAACTGAATAATCGGGTCAATGGCCTTATGATAGAGGCCGAGAACAGGCAAATGATCCATTTTTAAGGTGAAATGTCTTCCCAGTAAGCTTGAAGCATACAACAGCAAAAACCATCACCAAGAACTTTAGATCAACCTGGGAATACTTTGCTTTCGTTGGAGTGAGAGTATGGGACACAACTGTCCATCCTTCCTGGAGCAGAACTGCTCCCAGATCCTGACTGCATGCATCAGTTTGAATCACTACGGACTTCCATGGAACAAAATAAGCATGTGATTGGCTCTGACAGAGAGCTTGAAGCAGGGTTTCAAAAGACTGCTTTGTTTCTTTAATCCAAACCCACTATCCCTGGGTTAAATTGCACATCAGCTTGGCAAGGATACTAAAATGCGGCAAACCACAACCACCTCTGTATTGAGCTAAGCCAAGGAGTAAACATAAACTATTACTATCAGAGGGTAACAATAACAAAGCAACAACCTGTAGCAATTCAGGCCTCAGTGCTCAGTTTTACACCATCAGCTGACAGAGAATGCCCTAGAAACTCCACAGCTTCTTTTGCAAAATTGCACTTGGCCACATTCAATTTTATTCCAGCTTGTTGGAGTCAGGTTAGCACCCAGTCCAGAATAGCATTATACTCAGGTAGAGTCTTAGCAAAGATGTGAATGTCAGCTTGGATATTATGCAGGAGTTTAGAGACTATGCTCTGAAATACCTCAGGTGCAAAGCCTAAGCCTAAAGGGAGTCATTGGATATGTCTACACTGCAATTAGACACTCATGACTGGCCTATGCCCATTGACTCTGGCTCACGGAGCTCACGCTAAGAGGCTGTTTAAATGTTGTGTAGACATTTGGGCCCTTGCAGGGTCCTAGAGCCTGAATGTCTACACTGCAGTTAAACAGCCCTTTACCCTGAGTCCCACAAGCCTGAATCAGCTGGCACGGGTCAGTCATGGGTTTTTAATTGCAGTGGAGACATATCCATGGATAGCAGTACCTACCAAATGGCATGCTGAAAGTCAGTAACACCTGCAAACTTTCAGACACAGGTTGGTAAACCAACACAGAGAAAATCCAAGATCCACCAAGTCACCTCTTCAAAGGTTGGCAATTGAAACTGCTCACATTTCACACATTTAGTAAGTGTCCTAACATCTGTACACAGTCAAATATCATCTTTCCTTTTGTACACAATCATCGTGGGTGAGCTCCACTCCATGGGCCCTTCCACCTCCTGAATGATACCATTATCTTTCATGCACTGTAAATCTGCTTGGATTTTGTCCACAAGTGCAGGAGGTACATGACATGCAAGTGGTGCAAAGGGCTTGGTGTTCAAATCCAGCTGTGGAGAGAACACATATCCCATGGACAGAACACCATCACCGTTAAATAAATCATGGTCTCTTAACAATACTTTGGGTATCCCCTTCTAGGCTACATGACATAATCACACCTGAGGTGTCCTCTTTAGTTCCATAATACCAAGCTGTAATCACAGAGCGTAGGACAATAATGCAACACCATTCACAGCCCAACTTTCAACAATGTAAATCTTTGCAGTTAAAGCTATGCCTTTGTAGAGCACAGAGCATACAGCTTCAGCCACTGTTTGCCAGGCATACAAATTACAAGCTTTTATAACCACTGTGGTTGGGCAAATGTCTAGATTGTTAACAAATGTCCAAAGTGTTAACTTCAGCACCCTTATCACCATGCACTTCCATTGTGTACCATTAATTTCCATGATACAGAATACCAGCTCCAGCACTTGGCCATGTAAGAAGATCACACTAAAGGAAACATCAGGGTCCCTGCTAAGGGTGGTTTCATGCAGCTCCACATCCATAATATGCACTTCAGGCCTCCGGTCTTTGTGAACCAGTGTACCATGGCACACTAACTTAATGTCTATGCTTCCCACAAGCCCAGCACATAGCAGTTCTAGCCAGGCAGGCAGGGAAATTGGCCGAGTGACCCATACTACCATGCTGGAAACAATGAGGAGCTGGCAGCTTTCACTGCCGAGGTCATGGAGACAGAGTAGGTAGTGTCATATGACTCTGGGTGATGGAAGCAGGAGGAGCAGCTGACGGTTTAAGTGTAGATGCAAAGGTAGCAGCAGTCTGAGACATAGAACCCCTTTCAGCCTGAGTGCTCTCAAATACCTCACTTTTAGCAACCATGGCATCAAAAGTTAGCATTGTAGCATCTTTAGCCAGTAATCATTTGCTCAGGTGGTCATTGGCTACAGCAGTAGTTTTCAACCTGTGGTCCATGGACCCCTGGGGGTCCGCAGATTATGTCTAAGGGGTCCGCGAAAGGTGACTATGCAAATAAAGTTTCAGATCCGAGAAAAAACATTGTTTTTCTGATCAGTCAAAAATATGTGAACACTCCCACCTACAGGTCAAAACCCAGAAGTGTTGTTGTTACTAAAGAAACCCACAGTTCAGCGCCCTTTTGCATGCAGTGTCAAAGACCGTGCTGAGCATGTGCAACATTTATAGTGGAATTCTATTCAGTCAGTTTTCAGTCTAAGACTTCTATAGTACGGGTCCGGAGGCTGCAGGTTGAATTTCCAAACGGGTCCGCACTTCCATTCGTAATTTTTTAGGGGTTCACAAATGAAAAAAGGTTGAAAACCACTGGGCTACACCAATCACAAAAATATCGCTGAGCAAGATCATAACATCCCCAAATTCACAGTCTGGGCCAACTGCTGCAAACGACATGCAAACTCACATATGGTTTCGTTGGGCTGCTGGAGAGTTTCAAAAAATATTTTCTTCTTTAATAGACTAGAATCTCCAGTGCTGGAATACTTGTGGAGGCACTTTACAGCCACATCAAAGGAGGACTTGGACTCTGGGAATCCATCATAAATACCAATGCAATGCCTTCATGGCCTACGCAGTTCTGCAGCAAGAGTAACCTAGCAGCATTGGAAAGTTGCATGATCTGCACATAGTTCTGAACATTCCGAATAACGTACTGCCAGTCAGCAGCCGAAGGATGAGCATGCGGCATGGGTTGCAGAACAGAAGCACTCATCTCCATAATGTTATGCTCTGATGCAACCAGAATAGCAACCCAAAACCACCAAAAAACAAAGCAAGACTCACAGGTAGGTCTTCAATTAAAATATGTAAGAACCAGGAAATGGTTAGGTCAGCAACAGTCTGAACAAAACATAATAGTCAGAAAAGCAGATATGTAGCAGGCTCTGAGTAGCTGCACACACCCAATGCTATGCACGCGCACACACACAAACACATGCACACCTTTAAACTGGAACACTGAGTTCAGGAAGCAGGAAACAAAACAGGGACAAGAACAGGAAGCAGGAAAAGAACACACACACCAGTCATCACAAAGAGATGGGCATTGATCGTAATGCAATTCAAGGCAGGGAGCAAATGAAGCATGTGACATAATAGTACAGAAAGGCCTAAGACTCCAACCGGTCCAGGAACACACCTGCCACAGTCCTGTTCTATGAGGAACTCAACTGTACATTTTCAAAGGCCCTCGGTATTGTGACTAATGTGGCTCATAATGTGCAGCTAAATCCTGCAGGACTCGTTGTCCAACGGGACAGTGATGAGGCTGAGGATGTAAGGTGATAGGGAATAGCCAGCATGGATTTGTAAAGAACAAATCATGTCAAACCAATCTGATAGCTTTCTTTGATAGGATAACGAGTCTTGTGGATAAGGGAGAAGCGGTGGATGTGGTATACCTAGACTTTAGTAAGGCATTTGATACAGTCTCGCATGATATTCTTATCAATAAAGTAGGCAAATACAACTTAGATGGGGCTACTATAAGGTGGGTGCATAACTGGCTGGATAACCATACTCAGAAAGTTGTTATTAATGGTTCTCAATCCTGCTGGAAAGGCATAACAAGTGGGATCCCGCAGGGGTCTGTTTTGGGACCGGCTCTGTTCAATATCTTCATTAATGACTTAGAAATTGGCATAGAAAGTACACTTATTAAGTTTGCAGATCATACCAAACTGGGAGGGATTGCAACTGCTTTGGAGGACAGGGTCATAATTCAAAATGATCTGGACAAATTGGAGAAATGGTCTGAGGTAAACAGGATGAAGTTTAACAAAGACAAATGCAAAGTGCTCCACTTAGGAAGGAAAAATCAGTTTCACATATACAGAATGGGAAGAGACTGTCTAGGAAGGAGTACGGCAGAAAGGGATCTAGGGGTTATAGTGGACCACAAGCTAAATATGAGTCAACAATGTGATGCTCTTGCAAAAAAAGCAAACATGATTCTGGGATGTATGAACAGGTGTGTTGTGAGCAAGACACGAGAAGTCATTCTTCTGCTCTACTCTGCTCTGGTTAGGCCTCAGCTGGAATATTGTGTCCAGTTCTGGGCACCGCATTTCAAGAAAGATGTGAAGAAATTGGAGAGGGTCCAGAGAAGAGCAACAAGAATGATTAAAGGTCTTGAGAACATGACCTATGAAGGAAGGCTGAAAGAATTGGGTTTGTTTAGTTTGGAAAAGAGAAGACTGAGAGGGGACACGATAGCAGTTTTCAGGTATCTAAAAGGGTGTCATAAGGAGGAGGGAGAAAACTTGTTCACCTTAGCCTCTAAGGATAGAACAAGAAGCAATGGGCTTAAACTGCAGCAAGGGAGGTCTAGGTTGGACATTAGGAAAAAATTCCTAACTGTCAGGGTGGTTAAACACTGGAATAAATTGCCTAGGGAGGTTGTGGAATCTCCATCTCTGGAGATATTTAAGAGTAGGTTAGATAAATGTCTATCAGGGAAGGTCTAAACAATATTTGGTCCTGCCATGCGGGCAGGGGACTGGACTCGATGACCTCCCGAGGTCCCTTCCAGTCCTAGAATCTATGAATCTATGAATGCAGCTGGGAATATCAAGGATACCATGGAAGACCTGAAAAGTCAGAAAGAACTGATTCTGCAATTGTATCCAGAGCACCAGGTTGCAGATACTCTTGAGGAAGATCCTGAAGATGGACCAATCCCTTAGATAATATGCCATGCAGTGTCTGTTACTGTGTGTGAGGTATAGTGCTAAAGCCATACCATTATCATGCCTCATCCCCATACACCTTCCTCCACCTTTTCCCCTTCCAACAAGCTTCTGCTGTTCTCGACCCTAATGGACTTCCAAGGGAAAAAAATACTCTTAAACATTAAGTTTACTGTTTTCCAAAGAACTATGACTACAGAGAGTGTGGCTTACAGAGCAGTCCACATTCTGTAGAAACTTGGAAACGTAAAAATCAGTGTGCCTCTTTGTCTATCCATTTCACAGCCACACGGATGCAGGGAATGTCCTGGGGAAGCGCAGAGCAGGGATCCCAGTTTTGGGGGTGGGGAAGAAAGTAAAGATGCAGTGTTTCTCCTTCCATCTCTCTTTTCTGGCCATCAGGCAGTCACAGAGTCAGGGCTTTCAGCAAGGGCATGGGTGGTTCAAATCTCCTCTTGTATCAAAGCTCTCTATCCTAGCTCAGGATTTTGTCAATTTGCATTGTTATTTCCTCCCAATCCTGGAATCTCACTCCAACAGATCTGTCATGCAGCATGAACTCCATGGTCCTTCTGGTTCACTGGTAGTGCAAATCTGGCAGGACCACCTTGGGAGCTCATCAGACTCCTCCATCCATTGATATGTTGTGACATGATCATACTCATAAAAGTCTCCCTGGTGTACACCAAAGGATCCCTACCACTGCACCGGAAAGACACTTTTTTTTTCCATTCAGGTACTTGAAATATAACTATAACCTCAGTTAGAGAAAGAAATTCACACTGGTGACAAAGGCCTGGGGATAAATTAACCCCTCATTCCCCACCACCACCACCCCGCAACAACCCTTACTACATGCTATATAGTTGAATTTCCAAAAAGTATTGTATGTATCTCACCAGTCTATGTGAATGGTCTTTCTCATGGGCTGCAACAACTGTCTTTCCCCCCAGTGAATGGTGTTCTCTTGTTATTTTAGGTATACCAATATGTTCTCTGACTGTTGCTGCCATTGTAGGAATTTTGCCCCTCCAGTAACAGACTCATAACATCTCACCATGTTGGTATTTATTTTTATTTTGCACATGGAAAACACTAGCAATCATACTTCCCTGCAGCAACCCCACCCTATGCCTTAAACACATTCCAGCATATCTATAAAGAGAGGTTTCTAACAGCCGTGAAGTATGGTAGGCATTTGAGACTATGAACAGTTAAAACACTGACACATTGTCTGCATTTTTCCTCCACAGCAACCCCACCCCACATCTTCCAGGTTATCTGTTAATGGGGTATCCTTTGCAATTCACTTACTCACTTGCCCCTTGTGGTGGCAAACTATGGGCACATGAGTGCCATCGATGGGGAACCCCATCTTCTGTTTGGGAACCCCATCTTCTGGGGTTTGGGAACCCCATCTTCTGCAAACCAGCTATTATTTCAGATGCCAGCCACCCATGGGTAAACCACAGTGTTAATTAGCTCACAAATCTCTACAGTCTTGATCCCAACAGTAGACTTTCTGACTCCAAAATAGTTTACAATGGACTTGTAGCTGCCTTCCACAGAGCAGTAGCAACCCATTTCTGTACTTCCATGGCTTCTCTCAGTGAAGGATTCTGGTGCTGGAGAATTAGGGCAAGCTCTTTACAACCTCTATAAAGGTCTCTTTTCTCATGAAGTTCTGGAGCCACTGGTGGTTATCCTAAGTCAACAAGGCGATATGATCCCACCACACTGCTATTTTTCCTGCACCAGTAAACTAAAGGGGATTCTGTAGCAATTGTGCCATTCAACATATCTGTCCACTGTGCCAAAAATGAATTGTCATCATCCCTCAAGGTCTGCTACCTTTGACTTCTTCAGCAACTGCTGCCAAAATATCATAAAACAACTTGCTGAGCTCCAACTCTACTGGATAAACATTTGTCCCATTAAAGAAAGGGCAGGAGCAAGAGCAGCTCATCCAATGAATCCATTACTTTGACCCAGTTTTGCAGAAATAGAAATGAAGGAAGACCTGATCTGTCAGTGCTATCGCTACATGTGTAAAGGTGGGGCACACATATGTTCCACACATGGGTCCAGGAAGGACTGCAACATAGTACCAACAACACGCCACAAACTGGTTCCTAGAGCATCTCTGTGTGATGTCAAGAATAGTAACGCTAAACTCATGTGCTCAGAACAGAAGTGTGGATGTTGATAGAAAACAAGAGCACAATGTGCATGTCCAGCAGAGCAAATGTGGACTGTCAGGGTGGGTTTGTCTGGCTCTCACCTGCATGAACCAACCCAATACTTGGATATGTGCGCCAGTGCAGACAGAGCCAAAGAGAACACAAAGTATTGCATTTTCTTAGCCTTACGGTTGTATGACAACACATGCAGCACAGTGAATAATTGTTTGCCCATAAATTACTGATTTAAAATCGAATGCTATTTTTAATGGCTCAGAACCACTTGCGGCTAGGCATCCAATTTTGGCAGAAGCTGTGTCATAATGGTACCTCTTCTGGCGTCGAGCTGAATAGACCAAATGGACTATTTCAAAGCCAAGTAAGCAGTACTCTTCCAAAAGGAAACCACACTACTGCCGAGAAGAGACAGATAGAACTGGGAGGAAAATTAGAAAGTCCTGCTTCACTGAAATAGAGTCCATCACCCAGAATAAATATACTGTCAATTCTGAAATATATGATGAAGCAGTAATGGATGGGCAGTTGATCACAGTGCTTGTCTGAATGTTCCAAGCTATAGCTCTGCATGCTAGGTGCCTTGTAAAAAGGGAACATGAGCATCCCATGTTGCCAGCTGGGGAGGTGTTAAGCAGGCATTCACAGCCTGGAGGTCATGAACAGGTGTCAGAGGATAGTGACCACCCTGCCCCTCCCATATTAATAAATGGCTGGATCCTGACTAGATGGGAGAGAGGTCATTGTATGGAAAATGTTGAGAACCATTGTATTAAACAACCACATTTTAATGCACAAAAATGTATCTTCTTAATAAAATTGCTTTATAACATAATTATAGCATTGTGGATATTTACAATGGAATTAGTGAACGTTTTCTTCTCAGGAGAAATCGTAGAATACACTTGGAAATCTTCTTTCAGAGCCAAGTTATAATAAGGGCTAAGTCCTGAAGTCATTACTCAGTTTAACTGACTTTACTCAGGCAAAACTCCCAGTGAAATCAAATTTGATAAGAGAACTTAAACTGACAGAATGCAAGAGCATGTAAATCAGCTGCAGAGTAACTACAGGCTTGGCTAGAAGAAGACTCCCTTTTTGGATCCCCGATAGAGTCACTGCCCTTGGATCAGAAAGAATCCAATTCAAATCTCAGCTCCAGTAATATGCAGGACATTCAAAAACAAGTCCATCCACCCGTGGAGGAGACTGTCAACTAGCTATATCTCTACTAATGATTTAGGATTTCAAGTGTGGCACAGTGTCCCAGCAAGAGCTCAGGAGGCATTGAACCTGATTTTGGTCAGCTGCATCTCCCAGAGATCTGAGGAGAGCATGGAGAGCACAGCCATTGTGCCATCTCTCTGAATGCAGCCCCCCATTTCACCCAGAACTAGCTTCACTTCCTGGTTAGCGCTAGCCCACGCTCCCTGGGTGAACTTCACCCCTATGCATAAGGCCTATGTGCACCAGTGTCCTATTTAATCCGTATTTAAGGATGTAAGTGGGTTCATAGTGGGGCATTGTCCTGGTGCCGGTTCTCTGCACGGGTGAATTTACCCCTGGAGTGCAAGGTGATTGTGTCCAATCTCTATGTAGGCGCACTGGTGCAATGTGGAGAGAAGGCTCTTTGCAACCTCTTTCCTGTTTGTCTCCCTGCACAGGACTAGCACAACTGTATGATTCTCAGTTGACAGACACAACAGTACCTACCACTTTCATCACAGAAATGAAAAATGACACAAACACCTACTTGATATGAATATATGAGAACAGAATGACCAAAGCATTCTCCACTTCCAGAACTGATAAAATACAGCAACCAGTTGGTTTTCTAGAAACAGATATAAAAAAGTCTCAGTATTGCTAACCCTCTGGTTTCCCGACCATTTCTGCTAATTTCCTGAGAACACCAGGGCCCAAAGGTTATGATTAAAAGTAGTGATGGATGAACACTGAGAAACTCTAGGTTTTGTGAACCTCTCAAATCATTGTTTGGGTCTGCAAAACTAGTATGAGTTTGTGGAACTTGATTCCTGTAACTTAAATCATTTCTCCCAAGCCACATAGGAATGATCCCATTTAAAAACAAAGATGTCTTTCCAGCTAAGGAGAAACCTGTATGAATTAAGAATAGAACAACCCCTCGTCCTACCAAATGGTAAGGCTCACGAAAATGTGAATCCTAATATATACCTATTTTTCATAAGAATTTCTCTCTTTCCTTCTCAACTTGTTTTTTGCTTTGTTTTGTTTGTTTTTCATTTCCCCACTCTGCCTGCTCTCGGGTCCACTCTTTCCTTATTTGTCAGTTGGGTTTTCCCCACAATCCCTTTCTGCTTCTTTTTACTGAACCTCTCATAACCAGAATATAAACCAAAACGTTAGAGTTCTAGTTGAACTTTCAAACTCACTATGTTCAGGTGGGTTAGAAATTAGGCAAACTGAATTCATCTGTTTCTAATTAAAAGTTCCTGAGTGTGTTTCATTTTTTTAAACTGAAGGCATATGTTAAAAACACTGTTACAATGAAAGCCAGAAATCTAGAGGCACAACAGAAGACAGACTTTAACCATATGCATATAGTAACCGGCGATTCTCAGTATCTGGCAGGGCAGTGTTAACAACACTAATATTTATGTGGAGAACAGAAGATACAAACTTAGAAAAGATTTTGAAAGAATATTGTTAAAAAAAGTTTGGTGGCCGGGGCGGCTTAATGAAACACATAAGATATTTTAAATGTAACACAGAGACACACTAAACCATGATCAAATATAAAAAAAAGATTTGCAGTCGCCTTCCTTAAAAGTTTTATGCAAAATCAGTAGCTTCCCCATTGCAAGACCATTCTTAGCTTAATATGCTACAAATAGGGTGTTCCCAAATCCTGAACAGATTGTTCTTATATGGTACACAGTAGAAGTTGGCTCCTTTCGGGAAGCCTTAGGAAATGTCTGCACATAATGTATAGGATGCCACTGCCAGAATACTAACATTCCATTTACATCACAAAGGCCCACAAGTGAATTCTGATCCAACAAATAAACCTCCATAAGCCCCATGAAAACTTGAAGACAAAAGTTCCTAAAGAGCCAATGTCTGGGCAGCATTTTGTGGAAAAGCCACAGAGATTAAATGATTTCAGCTCACTGAAAGAGAGTCTGTTTCCAGAGCTGTTTCCATGTATGTGTTATTCTTTATATCAGAGATTCACTTATACTAAATTTAAGCAGATTAAAACTTTATCTGTAAAAATCTGAAATGTGATAAAATGAAGTAAAGGTTCTTGTCATGAAATATGAAGGATAATGGGATCTTCTCCATATCTGATGAAGCCCTCAGGATCCTTCCACTTTCTCCTTTCATTCACCATGAACTCCTAGACCCCATTAAAAGGATTGTTGTTGAGGGACATGAAGTTCTCCCCTCCATGAATGCATTTTTTTCCAGACTAGTCACACTACTGGTGCACTGAAGATCAAGAGACCAAGACTGGGAGTCAGTCATGACCCTTGTGCATGGCAGTGCAGAATGCTAATACTTGGTTATTAGTCCAAAACAAATTTGTGACCTTAGAGTCAGTCATATTCTCAGGAATAGGTGCCTAACTAGTGCACAGAAAATACACCTGTAGAAAAGCAAACAAGTAGTTGCATGCACAAAATGTGCAATAACATTTCTTCTCAGGAATGTAAAATTCACCTATTGGCAGAGGATCTGTGCAAAGCCTTACATGTTGACAAATCTCTACCTGGAGTGGAGGGCACTGGCGGAGAATCTATACAAGAACCCCTCTTCACATAGGAGAGGTGGACTCAGTGCCAGCTCCCAATATGCCAGTGCAGATGTGAGCCTTGGGGCAAGGAGCAAGCTGATGTAGGAGCCACTGAACCCACTCTTACATAGATCCAGTAGGGTTGCAAAGGGACCTGTGGTCTGCACTCTAGTTGGGGTTATATGTGAATTCCATTTTCACAAACCCCTGCTTATTTCTCTAGACAAAGAATGTTTACTCAGGCTTTGTGTGAAGAATATATGCTTCTGACTCTTAAGTAACTGATAAGTAGTCTCAACCTTAATTCCAGTTCAACATAGTTTTTTGTCTGTGAATAAAAGCTAAAACTGGGGTCTTGGGAGTCAGAAAACCTTGCCTCTTTTCCTGACTCTACCACTGACTCATTGTGTGATCCTGAGCATGTCATTCAGTAACCTGAGGATAATAACGGTAAAAATAGATCAGTGGTAATTGTTCTGTATCATGAGAAATTCCCTGTGATTAACTATGAAAAATGGTTCTTTAAAAGGAACTTTTTATATAGAAGCTATAAAAACGTAATGTTATAAAAAGACCACAATTTACCCATTAGACTAAAAATACTGAAATATGAAGTTGGTTTTAGTATGAAAATATACTTTTGAACGTGTTCATAAACTTTATTAACAATGTATTTGCTAACTAATTTTATAGTTCATATTTTATATTTCATGCTACAGATGATCTATGTTCCTTATGTTAACTAATGTTGGTATTCTTCAGAACAAAGCCTGTGTACGTTAAATATACAATTTTACAAACACTAATAATATATAATAATAATCCAAATTATAAATGTACACAATTCACACAATGGACACTATTTTCTCAGGGCCTGATCCTGATCTAAAAACATTAAAATGTATTACTGGCACGCGAAACCTTAAATTAGAGTGACTAAATGAAGGCTCGGCACACCACTTCTGAAAGGTAGTCAATGGAAACTGAGAGTGATCAGCACTTCCCATGGCCACGCTACAGATCTTGTGGTGATATTATTGGAATCCTGAAATTGGGACTAATCCCTGACTTTCTAATTTGTCGTTGTTTTATTTTTTTAACAAAGGTGAGGCACAGGCATGGGGCTGAAGTGAAGTACTCACCATTACAGCAAATAAACTGTCATTCAGCATGTAGTATCACTCTTCATTGTAAGTCTGAATGTAGGGCTTAAATTCTTATAGAGTATTTCCGAGAGCCCCCATATCCCCCACCCCAACATGCCATAAAAACTCCAGGGGGGGGTCAAAAATATTTACTGCAGCTCTACTCCAGAGAGCTCCAGCTGAATTGAAGCCCTGTCTGAATGCCTCCATCAGACCCATAATGAACAATGATCCTAATAGAATATACTGAAGTATGGCACTACATCAGGAGAGGGTGTAAATTCAAGCTCAAAGGAGCTGCTGGAGTCAAGGATAGTGTTTGTGCATCACAATCTCACTCTTAAATGGGCATGTGGGAGTATTTTTGGTGTGTGTATAAAGTGAACTCATGAAGAATTGGAGACTGATTGAGTCAGGAAACAGCAGAAAGGTGAACTAAGCACCAAACAGAACTTTTAAGTTGTTTTATATTTGAAAAAATAATGAGTAAATGGGTTTAATAAAAACTGACACTCCTTTCCCTTGAATTTATTTTGGGACTATATAACAGCAAAGGAAATCAAAAACATTTGTCAGCCTAAAATAAGAGAACACTCTTAATAGCTTCTTTTCCTCTGAAATGTATTTGATGTAGAAATATCAGAGACCAATCAAAGAAAGTAGAATTAATATATATTTAATACTTTAATAATTGTGGGTAAATGAAAGCTCAGTGATTCAGCACTCAAACATAAATAAAGAAGGGGGGAGTGTCACAACTTAGAAAGTTGATCACGGCTACCAATATTGAGATCCCCGTTTCATAGATTCAAAGCCCAAAAGGCTTTGTGATCATCTAGTCTGACCTGCAGAACACAGACCACAGAACTTCCCTCAAATAATTCCTGTTTGAACTAGAGTGTATCTTTTAGAAAACACCCAATCTTGATTTTAAAATGGTCAGTGATAGCGAATCCACCATGGCCCTTGGTAAATTGTTCCAATGGTTAATTACCCTCACTTAAAAATTTACACCTTACTTCCAGTCTGAATTTCTCTAGCTTAAACTTCCAATCACTGGATCCTGTTAATTCTTTGTCTGCTAAAGACAAAGCTAAATAGATTGAGCTCCTTGAGTTTCTCATCATAAGGCATTATTGAAAGGTGACTGACCCCTGTGATTAAAGTAAATGCCCCTCCCCTGTCCCAGCGCACGAGCTTCCAGTTGAGCCAATGACGTGTTGAGATTGCACCTGGGCTCTAGAGGGTCAGAGGAGGGCATTTCAATGAGCTACAGAGGGGTCTCCTGCAGTGGTTCCCGAGGAAGGGAGTTGGGGCTGAGTAAGAAGACCCAGCTGAAAGTTTTCTTTTTTTCCGTTGGGAGAAGGAGGCTTGCATCTTCTCTGACCGTTAAGAGAGCAGGAAGGAATAATACCTCAGGGAGGAGGGACTGTGCCCAGCTCAAGGCTGGGTAGAAGATTTTGTTTGTTTGTTTTTTAGAACTTTGTTAATTTAATAAACAGACCCCATGTAGGGCTGTGATTGGATGAGAGACTGTGTGCAGTTTGTTTAAGGAGCCCTGAAGAAAGGGAAAATAGAGACAAGGCACTGTGCTCTCAAGAGGCATCTGACCTTGTTACAGGCATGTTTTCCAATCCTTTAACCATTTTTGTGGCTCTTCTCTGAGTTGTCTCCAATTTATCAACCTCCTTCTTGAACTGTAGATTCTAAAAGCTGACATGGTATTCCAGCAGCAGTCACACCAGTGCTACATATAGAGGTAATATAACCTCTCTACTCTTACTCAAGATTCTCCTGCTTACGCATCCAAAGACTGCATGAATTCTTCTGGCAACAGTGCTGAACTGGGTGCTCATGTTCAGTTGATTATCTACCAGGAATCACAAGTCTTTTTCAGAGTTGCTGTTCCCAGGATAGAATCCCTCCATCCTGTAAGTATGGCCTACATTCTTAGTTTCTATAGGTATAAATTTAGCTATATTAAAATTCTTGTTGTTTGCTTGCACCCAACTATTTAGCTTCTTCTGTATCAGTGACCAGTCTTCTTCATTATATACCACTCCCCCAATCTGCAAATTTTATCTATGATGTTTTTGTTTCCTTCTAGGTCATTGATAAAAATGTTAAATAGAATAAAGCCAAGAACTGATCCCTGTTAGACCCCCCTCTAGAAACATATCCACTTAATGATGATTCTTCGGTTATATCGAGAGACCTATCAGTTAGCCAGTCTGTAATCAATTTAATATGTACAGTACCACCTAAATGTGGGGGTCAGAAAAGCATGTGATGTTCACTCACTGTTACATCTATAGTTAGTCTCCCTAAAGGACCACTGACAAATACAGTTCCTGAATTGTAATCAATGCTTTTGAAAGATTATTTGCACCCAATGGAAAGCTCCACTCAGCATCTCATGTATGAAACATTTTTAAATGTTGACATGGTTCTGGCACATACTACAATACAATAAGTTAAGTCTATCAGGCAAGAAAATATATTTCATTCTTAGAGGCAGCGACTGCAGTGGCTTGAGAATACTAGTCTTTAGAACAGGGGTAGGCAACCTATGGCACGTATGCCAAAGGCGGCACGCAAGCTGATTTTCAGTGGCACTCTCACTGCCCAGGTCCTGGCCACCGGTCTGGGGGGGCTCTGCATTTTAATTTAATCTTAAATGAAGCTTCTTAAACATTTTAATAAACTTATTTACTTTACATACAACAATAGTTTAGTTATATATTATAGACTTATAGAAAAACATTAAAATGTATTACTGGCACGCGAAACCTTAAATTATAGTGACTAAATTGGGGGGGGGGAGGAATAGCTCAGTGGTTTGAGCATTGGCCTGCTAAGCCCAGGGTTGTGAGTTCAATCCTTGAGGGGGCCACTTGGGGATCTGGGGCAAAATCAGTACTTGGTCCTGCTAGTGAAGGCAGGGGGCTGGACTTGATGACCTTCAAGGTCCCTTCCAGTTCTAGGAGATGGGATATCTCCATTAATTTTTTTTTTTTAAATGAAGGCTCGGCACACCACTTCTGAAAGGTTGCCGACCCCTGCTTTACAAGACCAAGAAGTGCTGAGCCTTGGGATGGAAGAAGTGTAACATTTCCCAGTAGCAACCTTAACTTAAAGAGCAATGTTGAAAGAATGTGGAATGAGCAAGCTGGCACGATAGTGTTTAAAAAATAATAAAGCATCACAGTTAAACACTAAACACCACAGTACAAATGGCATGTCTGTGGGATCTCCATGGGCCAAATATTGAAGTCCTTACTCAAGGAAATCTCTCACTAGCCCATATTCTATAACTGAGTATACCAACCCCACCTGGAAGGGTTTTGCTGAGGTACCTCAGAGAATAATTTGGTCCCAAAGAGAGTTTTGACTGAATAAGACGCGTTTTTTGCCTTTTGTATAAAAAATAAATTAATTAAAATAAAGAGGTCAGATGACTTAAAGGGCACAATAGAATTAGGTTAATTAAATCACAAGCTGAAGAACTGTCAAAACATTTTGAAATATCCAGAAGTTCAGATAAAAATTAATATATCTAATTAATATATCCAAAATCTAATATATTTGCTTCTCGTTTTAAACTCATTTAGTCTGATTACATTTTAAGGTATTATTGCTTAAATACACATACTTTTATCCCAGTGGAGCAATTTTGGCCTCTGGTTGTCTTTTATACATATTGAGATTTAGCATGTGACTCTTAGTATTTTCAGGAACCTAGTTATTGTCTTAATTCTCAAGTGACTGCAGCTGGCCACACCAAAATAAAAAGGCTAAAACAGCCCTCTCAGACTCAGTATTAGAGATCATTTGAGGGTCTACAAACAAAGTGCCATTTTTCGTGTTGTGAAAATGAATGTCAGCTAAAGATTTAAAATGTGGGCAGCCAGTTGGACACTACCAAATTACTAGGACCCATTGGGCCTAAAAAGGCTTAAAACCCCATCCAAAAGCAATATATAAAATACACCTGAGACCACTTAAATGAGAACATGTGATATAAAATTGCTTTTCTTTTTAAAGGGGCTTATTCCTTTGTGAGCTATTACTTTAAAAGGTGTTAATTATATCTGCAGGTAGCTTTCAAAAATGAATGCTTATTGCTGACATTTATTCTCACTGGGTGTTATGTGGGGGTTGTATGTAATAGATTTATTCTGTGTTTGGTGTTCATTTCAAAGAGTTTCACTAAAATGGCATTGTCTGTAGAAACTGGTGTGTGGTATATGTAATCTTCTGAGCTATTATGTTAGGCATTTATAACTCTTTGCCTCACTGCATGTACTAAAATTTCTCTTTACTACTGACCTCAAAAGTATATTTGATGCTAGTTTCAGCTAATTAAGCACAAATGTCCATGCAATAATGTTAATTTAAGAATCAAAGCCACTGCCAGCAAAAATATGAATTGCATCTCACTGAAGCAGATTTTTTTCTTCCCTTTAAGCTTCCACCACAGATAAGTACTGGATCTTTTAAATGAAATTCTGCTTCCTCTCACGAAAGCTATTACACTTTCCCACAAAATAATTCTTCTGTACATCTTGGGCCAGATCCTCAGCTGGTGTAAAAGTGATATAGATCTATTTAAGTCAATGGAGCTATGCTGACTTACCTCAGCTGACAACTTTGTCCATCTCTGCTTCTGGGATAGTATACACTATTAGCATTTTGGCCTCTCATGCTTCACTGCGAAACAGTGATATTGAGATTAAACTTTCATTGCATAAAGCACTACATGTTGTGGAGTTTCCTGTGTTATCCTCCAAACCTGGATTCAAGCCCTGGCACTTAAATGTAGATTAGCTGTCTCACATTTTATTTATTTACTGTTTCCTGAGTTATTAATATAGTAAGCCTTCTCCAGCTATATTGACCCCCACACTGCCCTAGCACAACAAAGACCTTTTAAATATCCCATTTCCTGTTTCTGAAACTGCACCTTCTCTGTGTGATTTCCTCAGTTCACATGAAATGATTGATTGTGTATGTGCACACATCATATAAAGGGTACCTTGCAAGTGGCTTTTACTCTGTTCTCTCACTAATTTGTCATTTGTACTGTAGGTGTAAACTACCATAAAGTAAACATATTAACATGAAGCACTAGAAGCAGGATTGCCCCAGGGCCAACAAACCCTTATGATGACCAATTGTAAAGACTTAGCTCCTTGACTAACTATAGAGTGTAGACAGTACTGAGGTGGCATTGTTCCCACTTTCACTCCTACAGCAACTTTCCAAAATAACCAATTAACTCACACTATACCCCAGGAGGTAGATATTGTTATTCCCCTTTTATAGCTGGATACCGGGAAGTCTGTTCTTCCCCTCTTCCAGAACAGCCCAGCTTTAATGGTTTCCTGCCGTTAGAGAATATGACCAGTCCATTCATATTTGACCAATAAAGACTGGTTTCTGACATCTCTGGCTCAAAACATTAGCACACTCAACAAGTTTACTTGGTAGAAATAAGCTAAACACAAACCATTGTTAGCCAAGTCTTCTAAATGCCTGCCACTTGTTTACCTCTTGAGCACCAATTCATCAGCTGTTACAAAAGATCCAACAGAACTAAGGCCTCCACTACCAAATGGAACTATTGCCAACAATGGTTGTCACAATGATGGCAGCTAAACCAGTGTTGAATATGGTTTAACTGTAAATGTAGACAAGGGCAAGCCATGTTTGGTAATGGTTCAGCTAGCTGTCATAAAGCCCATTGTCAACATTTCATTTAGTACTCTAGACAAGGTTGAATGGGCTGTAAATGCTATTTACATTCCCTTTAGTCACAGGAAAAATTCTCTCTCTCTGATTTGAAAAATAAAACTTCCCAGAATTCCCTGGCCTGTGTTCTGAAGGAGTTCAGGCTGGATGATCACAGTAGTCTCTTCTGTCCTTAGAATCTATGAATCTACAGTGGTTACTCTTCAAAATTTGCCTGTTTTCCTTTAAGCAATAGGTGTGTAAATAGTGAAGTAAAATTATTTCATTATCCAAGTCACGTTTTTAAGGGTGACCCCTGTGACTACAGGAGAAAGGAAATCTTTATCCAGTATTATTTTGCATTTACTGGGATATGCTATAAAGTTAACCAAAAAAAATTGCATTTTATTTATTGGCAAATTAACTAATTTTCCAGCACAGGTTTTCCAATTCATGTTTCAGCAGCTGTTGTGGAAATGAACAATTTTACTGCAATGGCTATTGAATAAGAATATTCGACCCAATTCCATCAAAATAATCCCTTTCCAAATTGTCAAAGCAAAACAGGTCTATGGTCAGTTTCTCTTCAGGGATGTAAAAGAAAATCTTCACAAAAAATGCAGAATCCTCCTGGCTTGGCTTAAAAGTGTTTCAAGGACCTTGCTATCCATTTCTGGTACAATATATGTCAAGCTGACTGGTTGTATGAAAAAAAAATCACTTTTTGCCAAATATGAAAACAAGCAGGTATTCTTGTCAATTATCAGTGACTACAGAGCAAAAGATAGATCAGGGTTTCTTTGACTGAATCAGTAATTTTAATATGTTAGATTCAGGTTAAAGGTGTCATGCTGTATGGAGTGGCTCACAACTGTGACTGACAACCTTAGGTCAGACTATCAGAAAACAGGACTGAGATCCCAAGCTCGTGGGATATTCTATAATTAGATTTCACCAAACCAGTCACTTACCCCAGATCAACTGAAGCTCCAGATCTCACACCAAAGACAATACTGGCAGCCAATTCTCTAAACTAACTAAAGATTTATTAGTGAAGAAAAAGAAATGAGTTATTGAGAGGTTAAAGCAGGTAAAATGCATTAACAGGTGAGCCAAAGTCTGTAAATCCAAATCATAGGAGAGAGATAATAATCTGCCAGTTTCCCAACAGCCTTTTCAGCGCTACCCAGAATAACTCTGGGGATCTCCATCTTCTTGTTCAGTTATTCTATCCTGTTAGAATCCAAACAATCCAGATATACAGGACCATTCCTTGAATCCATATTTATAGCTTCTTCTCCAGAAAACAATTTGAACAGTGTATTTACCCACATGGGCTTTCCTTTTGATGATGAGTCTGTGAATTCTGATTGTTGAACACAATGACCCTTGCTTTGAAGTTAACACTCTTCTTCATTTGCATTTGAGTTATTTGGTCACAGGGATATACATAATGTAAATGCCTTCCATTACATTATAATAGGAATAGATTAGTGAAAACAATGCAAGTAGCATTCCATTAGTTTTCAAGAAGTTTTAACACCTGAATACACATTTAGGTTAACACACACTTTGATCTAGAATTATTTAATTACCAAAGATGCATAATGTTAATGTAATATAATTGTAAACAGGATATAGATGGGCAAAAACAATACAATTAACATTTCCTTTCATCTCTATTCACACACAAGTGAATTGGCCTATGGCTCTGGTCTGAGCTGGTCTGTCAGTATCACAACAGGTATCTGATCGAATTCTGCTCTCAATTACACATGGATTTCAATGTGAGTTTCAAGCAGTACTGGTGATATACTGGACCTGACTCTCCTTTCTTTTACACTAATGTAATTCTACTGATGTCAACGGAGTTTCTCTTCTCACAGCAGTGGAAACGTGGTGTATCAGGCCCTATTGATTTCAGTGGGTTTGCACCAGGGTATATTAGAGCAGAATCTGGCCCATTAGCTATATCAATTATTCTTTAAATGTATTAGCATAAAAATCAGTACATTTATCTATCTCATATATAAAGAAAATGTTCCTTATTAAAAGACCAAAACCAAAGTCTGTCCTTTTAAACCAGGTCTTTCAGTATTTGTCAAACTCTTTATAATGGAAAAAGTCCTGGTTCAGTTTTACTATATCAAACATCTCTTTCCACAACATGAATTGAACCCAGTGGTTAATATTTAATAACAAAGCTTGGGTCAAATCAAGATGCTACAGTGATAAACCCCATACAAATGCCTAGAATAATAAAAATACCAATCTTCAGGATCTGTGAAATGTAAAGTCTCTGATGTTTATTCTAAACACTGTGAGAATTGAATCATTTGTATACACTTCTATATCCTTTGAGATTCAGCTTAAATTGCCTTCAGATATCTGACAGAAACAAGCATATGGTTGTCAGATTTTTCAAAGTAATGTACAAATATTAACTAATCAGTCCTCACAACACTGCTGTAAGGGAGGTATTATGGCACCCATTTTATACGTGGAGAAAGTCAGGCTACAGAAACAAAAGAGACAGTGGCAGAGTTAAGATTAAAAGTCAGGTGTTCTTGCCTCTCAGCCCTATATTTGATCCAATAGACTCTACTACATTACATTCAGGAGTTCAGATATTTGAAAGGCTTTTGAAAGGCAAAGTATCTGTTCTGCTTTAGATGCCTAGGGCAAAACTTTCAAAAGCATCTTATTGATTTAGAAGCCTATGCGTAGGGAGCTGCTGAGTAGAGCTAAGCAAATAACTGACTTGGGGGGGGGGGAGGGGAGTTTTGAACCAAAACCATTTTGACATTTCGGGGGGGGGGAGGGATGTTGGCTGAAATTATTCACCAAATTTAATCCAAATTGGTGACTAGTTTCGGAACCCCCAAAAATTCATTTTCAGCAAATTTACTATTTGCTAAAAAAAACTTTCATAGCTGTACCCCCATAGTGTTCAAAATCACTTTTGAAAATGGGACTCAGGTTCCTAACTCATTTAGGCAAATTTCACATCTAATTTACATTTAGTACAGCATCACCTTTTTCACAATGCCTGATTTGATCTCAAACCTTCCTGACAGTACTCAATACTGTACTCAAAAGTGAAGCTCAAGTATAATACCTATATTAAACATGGCCTGTGGTTTATTCACTTTGTAGAGTGCCCATACAAGCGCCTCTACCCCACTCTTTTCTTGCAGTGTCCCTGTGCAAGGCAGCCACTGCACATGTTGCCTGCTGGTCAGGTGCCCTCTGTGCCAGCGGTGACTAAGCTAGCACAAAGGGGTGGGGGATGGTCAACAACTAATGAGCTGCCCAGGAGCCTCTACTCGAGTAGCATGGAAGTCAGTGAATTGTCATTGCAACACACACATGCTACTGTACATAAAGCATTACACATAGACCCAACTAGTAACACATCACCCCTGTGCAAACCCCAAGTAGACAACCTCTGTGTAAGGTTCTCAGTGGGGCCCAGAATGAAATCTTTGCCCTTCAAGCCCTGAGGCATCCTAGGCTCGAGTTTTATCCACTGGAGCATTATAAATGGAAATAAGAGTTTCTTTCTGTAAGGAAATGACTTAGGAATCTAAATCCCATTTTCAAAAGTGACTTATGCACTACAAAGTCTCAAGTTATGATCTATAAGAACTTGAGTAAATTAGCTCCAGAATAATAGACAGTAATTTCCTATGATCTATTTCAGAACTGAACTCTACAATCTACTTCAACAGCATAAATTGATCAGTCACACACAAAGGTTTGTTACTGAAATGTATGAATTTTAAAAAGCCATTAGACCTTGGTTTGGAGTAAAATGCTTCACATTTATGAATGCTTAAGCATTCATAAATGACAGGTGCTCTATGCAGAGCTTGTCATTTGATAAATTGATGTTTCCTGACACTTTAATTGATGTTTTTTTTAAGTAGTACTCCTGACCTATGAAGTTCTCTGTCTAAATACTTCTGAAAATTTGATTGGTTCCAGGTCAGCAGATCTTTTTCACTGCTTCTAGTGCACTTCTGCTTTTCATCACCCTACCTTGAAACAAATGAGATTGCAAAGATTTCCAAAAGGCTGAACTGCTAAACAAAGGCATAGAGAAGTGCTTTCATTTACATCCTTTGATGCACTAGTTCTAAACAGATTAACTTTGATTTTAAGAACAAGCAAGTCTGTTTGAAAAGGCAATATTTTTCTCCTTTGGGACACCAGTAAGAGCCATGGGGAGTTGCACAGGAGTATTTGAGAGCAAAATTTGGGCCTAAAGTTTTATTTATTCAAAACAGCACCATCAAATTCCATAAATCTATATTTTAGTGGACATATGAACCAAACAACATCATATAAAGATCTAGAAAATGTTTCATTGAATACCTGAAGAAAGATGCAAAGAATTTTCACTCACTTTTAAACTTGTTATAATCTGACTCTGGAAAATTCCAAGAATCAGTGGTTGACTAGGGTATAACAACAAACATTCTTGAACTTCTACAGTAAGCAAGTAGATTTCAGGTTTACTTTTAGGTAGGAAGATAGAATAGGGTTTTCCAGTGGAGTGGTTGGTACAGATATGAACACTTCCACCAAATTAAAATGGACTATTTATCTTGTTCCTTACTGCATTGTTTTTACATTAAACAATTCCTGCACAATCATCTATTTTTCTCATGAGCAGGGTGTAGCAGAATAAAGCTTTCTCTCCTCCTCTGTCTGAAATGAGGCTTCTACATGGTGATATTATTTTATCGTCAACTAAAATGTTGTACACAGTGAAAAGCATAACATCACTAGACATGTCACGTTCCATTTATATGCTGCAAACATTTGGCAGAAATATTCCCTGGTTTGCATCTACTTTTCTCTAGCTTGCCATTTTACTCTCTGTGCAGTAACTGTCATTTTATAATCTGTCTGCCCACAGAAGCAGTTCCTCATGGGCAAGCTGGGGAGATAGATTCTGTCTGCCCTGTGGTGGGGATGAAACCATTGAGAAGTGGGGAAGAGGGAAAACCCTCAAGAATTTAAGAAACTAGTAGGAAGTTAGGGCAGAACACTTTTCTCCTACGTTCTTGAGGGCCTTTTCCTCTCCCTGTTCCTGAATGGTTGACTCCCATTCAAGCCACTGAAACAATGAACCTGCCCTGCAATGCAGACTAGACTGCTGAGTATTGCTTGAGGAGGGGAGGAAAAAACACTTAACAGATTAGGAGGAAGGGGAACCAACCATCCCGTTTGCCTTTCCTTGGGAAACAGCAATTTGGGACAGTTGGTTCCTCTTTCTTCTAACCTATCTTTTCTTTTTGCCCCTGCTGTCAATGGTCCAGCCTGCAAGAGCCCAAAAGAGAGCCTCAGCCAAAGCCTAAGCCCAGACTTAATGCTGGGGTCTCATCCTCTCTTCAGCAAGGTCAATCGCTCAGTCAAGTCCATATCTCTCAGGCTTTTCTAAGTGGAAACACTGACATAAATTTGCTTTTCATATTTTTAACTGAGATGTTGAGACTGATTCTCCTTTTCCTTAGACACATGGAAACTGGAGTAACTCCACTGAAGTAAAGTTACAAGACGGTAAAATCAGGGTGAAAGAGGAAGCAAGAGAAGTGGAAAGAGAGGTCATTTTTCTCCAAACTAAAAAGTGAATTCTCTCAATTTAAAGCTGTAAGTGCTTTCCCAGGATTAGCAGCACATCTAGTGATTCTAGAATCTGTTACTGAGAGTCCCAAGTTGATTTCCATCTGCATGAAACCTTGTATGAAATACTTTCATTTCATGTGCATAGGTATCTTGAAAATTAGATAAAAGATCCTTACAGGAGGTAACTGCAAATCTTAGGCAACACAAAAGTGAACTTTTCACAATAAGGTACTAGCCAGTGAAACAGGGAGAACACAGTTTTGCAGCTCTTCAAAGCCATGATAGGGCAAAGGTTACTTGGCAGCATCATTCCTGCATATTTCTGGTAAAAAAAAATAATCAGAACACCAGGGCCAAACTTTGCCCTTGGATATGCATGCAGCTCCCTCAGACTTAATCCTTTTAGCACCTTTATTGATGCTCATCTCCCAGTGGCTACCAAGGACCTTGTTAGGCATACACTGGAAAGGTGACTCTCTATGGCATCACATTTCAGCAAGGCACCATGACTCTGAAGAAAGTTTCACCAGTTAGAATGGAAGAGGGACTTGCTTTGCTGACAGGTGGATTGCCAAAATTCTTCATCTAGAGTGGTGGTAAACCTAAAGTTGAATAGAACAGTTTTCTACCTCAGTAAATGAAGTTTCTGGAAAAAAGATTATGACCACATATAAAGAAATGAAGGTAAATATTTACCGGCATCCTCTGAGTACTAGCCTACAACTCCCCTTAACATTAAACTGAAATAGTGCATGTATGTAAAGGGAAGAGTATACCACTAGTAATGAGCAAACCACAGAAAGTTCAAAGAATCAGTTCAGGTAAGAACCCCAAAGTTTGGATGCTTATCCAAACCTTATCTGAGCTATCTGTATCTCTTGGTTCTACAAAACTGAGAAGGAAATCTCGCAAGAACCGTTTTTCACATACAATTATGTAAAAAACTATACTTTGAGTCTGGTTGGGTTGGAATTCTCTTTAGAATGGCTTCCTTCCAGCAGTATTTTGCCATTTCCATTTCCATTGCTGGTAGGTGCATGAAAATGAAAAATAAACCAAACATTTCTGAACCTCAAAAAAAAAAAAAAAAAAAAGGCCGGTTTGGATTTCAGAAAGTGGTTTCAGTTGTCAATTAGTTCCAATCCATATAGATATAATCATATCCTGATTCTTCAGTCTCTTTTTGCCTGTTTTAGTAATGTCTGTCTCTTTTTATTTCAAGCAGCATTTGTATATCTCATGCTGCCACACCAGTACATAACAATATCTTAGCCAAAATTATCTACTTTTGAGAGAAACGTCTCACCTCCTGCAGTTTCTTAAATGCTCCACTGTATGTTTTGATGATTTAGTTTTCACTTATGGATATTCTAGACCACCATTCTATTCCAAAGATTGACACTCAGAGCAAATGGAGTCATTAAAGATAGTGCTGATACATATCACTCTATTAAATGAACACACCCTTATTTAGTCATGTTACACTTCTGTATCACCTTGGTTATTTCACAGACAGTGGCATAAGCTCACAGTAAGTACTTTGCTTTTCTATATTTCTAACACTCTTTCCTCCAAGGGTCTTGAAGTGCTTTGCAAACTTCAATTAAATAATCTTCACAACCCCAATTTGAAGCAGGAACTATCTAGTTTCTGATAGTAAGGGGATACTTTATTAGAGTAGGTCATGTCCCAATTTAAATCAAATTCTCTTATTTCCATTCATAAAGCAAAGCTAGAAATATGATACTTATAAGAATTGGCAGATGGTTTATGCAGGGAGAAGGATTTATATATGTATGTGTGTATATATATCTGTTGTTGAAATCTCCACTCTATGTTGAAACCTTTCCTGAGCAAGCTACTGGGACTATATGGTGTTCTTGCTAATACAGGACAGATGGACAGTATGACATGGAAAGACATGTAGGAAGCAGAATTTCACCACTGTAAAGGTCACATCAGAAGTAAGTTCGTCTTGCTAAACTGAAACCAAATGAAAATATGAGTTGTCTTGTAATTAGCTCTTTTCTTTTCTCTTTTCTTTCATCCTCAATTCCATTTACATAGTCAGGATGGAATTCCTATGTGGTTACCTACCACAGCCTCTTATTCAGAATCTGGCAAGATGTGTTATTTGCTGCATAAAAGAGTGCTATCACTGTGGCAGTTTAACTCACTGATAGCCATTAAAACCCAGTCCTGGCTTCATTGGGCTCTGTCTTCATGGAGCCAGCCTTCTTCAACTTAAATGTAAGTCTGAACTTCCATTGAAGTTAGTAGGAGATTTGCCATTGACATCAATTGGGGAAGGATTGGGACCAAAGCCAATAAATCACCCCCTTCTTTTGCCTGGGTCTCGGTTTAGCCATATCAAGGTCTTATGCCCTTACCAGCTCTCTGCCAGGAGCTAGAACTATTTCAGTAATGTGAAAACTAAGCATAGTCTTTATATTTAATTGACATTGTCATGAATTCAAGTCTAAATATTGAGTAACTCAAGAAAAATATTAATGTTCATACTGATTAACTTTTAATGACTGTTTAACAAAGTCTAAGTATTTATTTTTGTGACTCACCGATGTTCAAATTTTAATAAATATGTAACATTGGCGTCAGTATTGTGCAGTGCAGGGCCAAGCAGGGTGGTGATTCTGGACTGCTAGGTGCAGGGAGCATTCTAAGGGTATGTCTACACTGCAAATAAAAAAAAGAAAAACCCTGCGGCAGCAAGTCTCAGACCCGGAGTCAACTGACTTGGGCTTGAGCTGCAGGGCTAAAAATATCAGTATAGATATCCCTGCACCTCATAGGGTATGTCTACAATGCTAAACAAACATCCCCCTCTCTCCCACAAAAATCCCAACAAACAAAAAACAATGAACCCATGGCAGCAAATCTCAGAGTTTGGTTCAACTGACTTGGTCTCATGCTACAGGGCTAAAAATAGCAGTGTAGATGTTCCCACTTGGGCTGGAGCCTGGGCTCTGAAACTCTGCCCCCTCACAGGCTCCAGCCCAAGCGGGAATATCTACACTGCTATTTTTAGCCCTGTAGCATGAGACCAAGTCAGTTGAACCAAACTCTGAGATTTGCTGCCATGGGTTCATTGTTTTTTGTTTGTTGGGATTTTTGTGGGAGAGAGGGGGATGTTTGTTTAGCATTGTAGACATACCCTATGAGGTGCAGGGATACACATTTCAAACTTGGGTGCCTAAAACTGGTCACCTAGCTTCACATTGGAGCACCTAAATGTGAATATAAATGCCCCCAAAACAAGTAATTGTTTACCAAAGACAGGTTTTTAGGTGCTTAAATTGTAACAACAGACTTAAGATTTCTAGAATAAAGATTATCATACCAGAATAAGAGGCTAGCCAATGCATCTGAAAAGCATTCAGTTATTAACTGATAATGCATAGTTTAAAAAGTATTTCTTATTAACTTGTGAATTTCATTGCTAAAAGTTATAACAGACTAAGGGCTTGTCTACACTTCCAGCGGTGCAGCTGCGATGCTGTCACACTTATTGAAGATGCTACCTAGGCTGATGGGAAAGATTCTCCTGTCAGCATAGGTACTCCACCTCCCTCTCCCATCAACATAGTGCTGTCTACACCAGGAGTTCAGTCATTATAACTGCATCATTCAGGTGTGGTTTTCTATACCCCTGACTAACTTTGTAGTGTAGACCAGGGCTCCAAGCTGAGAAGCATTCAAAAAAGATATGTAAGTGTGGATGTTCTGATTACACAAGATAGGATCAATTTTCATAAGTGGTATAAAGTCTCATGCCTCAGGCATAAACAAACTACTAAGTATTTGAAGTTGGAAGAAACTTCCCCAAAGGGGAGATTATTACAAAATTGTCCACTGTGAGGTTTAGAATCATAGAATCATAGAATATCAGGGTTGGAAGGGACCTCAGGAGGTCATCTAGTCCAACCCCCTGCTCAAAGCAGGACCAATTCCCAACTAAATCATCACAGCCAGGGCTTTGTCAAGCCTGCCCTTAAAAACCTCTAAGGAAGGAGATTCCACCACTTCCCTAGGTAACGCATTCCAGTGCTTCACCACCCTCCTATGTTGTTTCTTGCATGGTCCTTTGAAGTATCTGGTATCTGCCATTGTCAGAGGCCCAATTTAGGAAAGCACGTTAGGAACGCATGTGCTTAACTTTAAGAATGTGCTTAAATCCAATTGATTGTATGAAGTGCGTGTCCTTAAGGGCTTTCCTAGTTAGTGCTATTTCCCTGAATTAGGGTCTAAGGCTATGTTTATAAGCTTATGTTGGCATAATTTACGTAACTCGGTGGGGAGGAATAAATCACCCCCCTGAGCGACATAAGTTACACCGACATAAGCGCCAGTCCCACCGACATAGCTTCTGCCACTCACGGGGGCTGGAGTAGTTAAGCCAATGGGAAAGCTCTCTCCCATCTGCTTAGAGTGTCTACATTAGAGAGCTTACAACGGCACAGTTGCATCAGTAAACTCTCTAGTGTAGCCATGCCCTAAAAGGGGATACTGAATTATAAGAATCATTGGGTCTGCTCTTGTATGGCAATTCTATGTTCCTAAGTGCCTCACTTTCAGCACCCCCATTGACAATTTGACCCTGAGTGCTCTTAAATCTCCCCAAATGAGGGACACTTAGCACTTCAAGGCACCTCACGGGATTAGACCCTTAATCGCTGATAAATAAATTGAGAAGTAAGGTAGTACAATACTATACCCCCAATATTTTTCACCTTGCATGACCTAGGAGAGGTATAAATTCACAGGTGGTTATATTTTCTGATGACTCAAACACTGGGGAAAATGAGCTGCAAACATACAGGGTGGAGCCGATTTTGGAAATCCAAAATGGTTTGAGAGGATTAAAGTACTGGCCAAGGAAGCCCCTATAATAAACACAATGTGCCAAAGAGTACAGCTAGGACACATGGAAAGGACCACAAATTCATGGTGATTATTATATGAAAGGAAACTGTTTTTCAGCCAACGGTGCATACAGTCTACATGTGGTGTGCGCATATGGGAAATTAGTCTGGCACTCGGTAAAGCACAGGTGAATAGTAATTTGGAATATTGCATGAGATGGCGGTCACGCATTTAACAAGGATATTGCAAAGGCAACTATAAAAATATAGGGAAGATGTCTATGTTTTTTGAAATCATAAACTGGACTTGGCATATACACTATATCTTAGAAAAAATGACATTGGAAGAATATCTTAGAGGCCTATATGATCCTGGAAGGAAAGGAGGAGACTGTTGCCAATCAGCTGTTTGGAATCTTAGTTAATTTTAAAACAGGATATTGTGGATTGAAGTTAAGCAGGAGGAAAACAATTTGGTCAGAAATGTTTAAAGAAAAGGTGTGGTTAAAATTCAGCAATACCAGAAAAAGCTCAACAGAAACATAATCACAATGCAGCCTGTAAATGAATTTCTCAGGTTAATGTGGTAAAAGTTCCCAGGCCCATAAGGCCTAGCCTTGATACAATTCCTTTCTTTTAAATATTCCTACAATCCCATGTTTCTATTTCAAAAAGGCTCTCCTTGATTTACTTTCCATATGGAATTTCAAATTCTTTGGTTTTTTGGTAACACATTTCAGTAGCACAATTGCTCCCATACAATGAAATAACCTCTGTTTAAAAGAAAAAATATATAATTTAAAATATAAAAAATCTACTTAATTTCTGAAGTACAATGAAACCAACTTATTGCAAGAACAGTAGTTTGCACCACATCCCTTTTTATGCTGTCACAGTCCAACAATTCTTTCATTATTAAAAATGTCCAGATACATGTTTTCTTTCTCTCTCAGCTCAGACTCTGATCTTTTTACACCCATCTGTTTCTCTCTCTTGACTCTGTGGGCTCCTGACTATTTTATGAGTCTCCAATATCAAATGGTTTAAAGAAGAAATGTCTCTGCTGTAGTTGTCATTTACTTTATCCCACATCTCTTGATTAGAATGTCACACCCTCCTTATATGAGACCATTACTTTAATCCCAGGAACAGATTTTTTCAGTCATCCTTGTTCCTGAAATGTTCTCTTTTTCCTAAATTCCTTGAACCTTCCTCATCTGTAAATTTACCTTTCACCATCTCCAGACCATTGTCAAAATATGCCCTCATCTTGGCCATGCCTTCACCAAAATCCAACCCAGTTCAGCTCAGTCATCCATGCATTGTTGTAGTTACTCCAAACTACTGTGCTTGATTTTTATCAGCCAGAGAGCCAATGAGACTTTGGAAATATTGATTTTTTTTTCTGACCTGCGCTGGTCTGGTCCTTTTGTTTGTAATAAAATTATTCTCTTCCAACCTGCTTCAAAATTGCCAAGATATCAACTTTGACATCCTCATGCATAATTGGGATTACAAGACAATAAACAATGCAAGGCTGAATGTTCCGTTTGACTTGTAAATTCCCCAACAGTCTGCCAAAATCAATGGAGCTACTCCAGCTTTACACCAGTGTAACTGAGGGCAAAGTCTGATCCAGTGTCTTCAGTATTGCATAAATTCTGAGAATCAAGAGCTACCCTCATTAAAATATGTAATATTACTTTGCTTTCTATTTGTGTTGAAAGCAATTTGGGCCTGCTTATAAAATTTCTTATAATTTACATTTTTGTATCTTGGCTCCTGTTGGTGTGAGGCAGAGCAGTTACCAATAACCCTCCTACATCTTGCACACACGTGTTGGCCAAGCAAATTTTTGTATTCCTGGCTGTGGTCTATTTCACGTCATATTTATGCCAAAGGGATATATTCAATATAAGGAACAACCTCTTTCTCTTTGGGGACCAAATTATTCCCTCAGATGTTACATATTTGATTCCACTATTCTTTAATGTGAATCCCATGTTCCCATCCAGGGCAAAATTTGGCCCTCAATGTGTGTACTGTTCTTTTCTACTTTTGCAGATTTTTTTTTTTGCAGTAACAATAATAACGAGTAATAAGTCTGAAGAATATTTTTTGGATCTGCAGTATTGTGGTTCCCAACTTAGCAGGATTGCAATACACAACAGCTTGTATTTCAGTACATGACCACACTGTGAACATGAGTCACAGCTGAGAAAAAGTTATGAATTTTTTTACTAGAGGATTTGTTCAGCTCTTTTTGTGAGATATTTCTGTTGTCTTTATCCTCCTTGTAATTCTCTTGATTGCTGTTTGCTCTTCACATATTCTGTTCAGACATAAGAGGAGCAGAACGTTTCAGACACATCTTCATCCTCATCTTCTGAGTCTCATAAATATGAGACAGTGTTCGCTGAGGTCTTAGAAGCTTTTTCTTCCATGTTACAAAAGTTAAAGTGTTCTCCAAAATAGAGCTGAGGAGAGACAAAAGATTTTGGGGATTGGCTGTGCTTGTTCCACTATTTTCACACTGGAGATCCTTTGTGAATTTGTTGGAAGGATATGTCCCCACAGCAACTGGGAGGGTGCTTTTCAGCGTGGATAGACACACACTAACTCTGCTTGAGCTTGATGCTAAAAATAGCAGTGTGGCCACAGTGGAACAGGTGGCAGCTCAGGCTAGCCACCCGAGTACGTACCCATGTATCTGTCTATGCTGGCAGTCACCCTCTCTGCTGCTGTGTAGATATACTCATAGATTCATTTGACCATTTTCTTTGTAAAAGTCATATGATTTCTTGGAAAGGCAGAGGAACAATTTGATAGGATTTGTACAAGGAAGAGGTGGCAACCAAGAGGCAATGATTGATGGACCTTACTGGTAGGCACTGAAATAGATTGTGTTGGATACCTGTGTTTTCAAAGAGATGTTTTATAGATTATAAAGCCAGAAGGGCCCATTATGATGATCTAATCTGACCTATTGCATAACATGGGCCACAGAACCTTGCCCAGTAAATTCTATGTTGGCAAACAGGTGTGAGTTGTAGTTGCCATGATGATCAGCAGTTTAATCATTAGTTGTGTGCCTGGAAGAGAGATACCTAGCTGACCTTTTCTATGCAATAATCCCAAACTTGGTAGACTTTTATTGCTCATCTCCCTGGTTTATTACTAGTTTTTTAAGTAATGTAGCTCATGTTATGACTGTCATGAAGTACAAAAATATGCAATGTGTTCAGATCAATCCCTCTAAAACATTGTTGAAAGATACTCTGCTCGATGAATACTGGTAATTCGTTCATATTTTTTAAAATTGCCTGCCCAGTTTTAACATCTCCAAAAACAAAGCAATGGAGTTGTATGTTCAATATATTGTGCAACATATCGCATACAACAGATCATATTCCCACACGGTGATATTAAACCACAGGCTTAGTTTTAAACAGAACCATGCACTATAGTCCATCCACCATTTGCATGGATGGAAAGAAAATTGCAAATGTAGAGAAGATAACTCATTCTCTTATTGATGTCTTTTGCTTCAGGCCAATAAACCAACAATGATGTCAGTTCAGTCACTAAATTACCAAGTGGGGGAAAACTTCAAAACTCAGCAAAATGCCCTTTGGGAAAGGATACATAATTGTTAAATTAAAGCCTCCCCTCCCACGCTCTTAACCACAAAGAAAGAAGGAAGCTTTAACCCACTAGCCAAACTGCTTCTAAAAGAGTAGTACACAGAAAACTAAACATATGTTAACATTAGCTAAGTGGGAGAGTTTCTGATATCTGTTCCCACCTATAGTCAGAAGTAGTGTATGTTCTTATTTTCCTATGAAGGCTTTGGAACAATGATTTTAATTACACTATTTTTCAACCACAGTAGAATAACATTTTTCTAGCATTAAAAAATATATATATATAAGGTTACAGCTATTCCAGCAGAAAACAATCTTCTGAGACTATTGAAATCCAGGAAAAATGTTTAGTCCTGGTGCTAAAGCTAATGCTGGTGATTCAACACTGTTCCTAGAACATTAGCACATATGGTCTGGGAGTGTGATAGAATCAGCCCTTTTGGGGAAGGAACCATCAGTAGGATTCATTTAGTGCTGAGTTTCCTTCTCCAGTATGATCCTCCTTTATACACTCTGCTTATTTTTCACTCCTGAGTAATTTGAACTTTTATAAAGGCTGGCTCTGAAGACCTATACTGATTGCCAAAAAGTTAACTCTTCTGAAAATGGAAAGCTCCAAATGTTCCTATGATAAAAAACCAGGCCAAAGAAATGAAAGGAATGTTTTTGCAGCTTCAGGACGAAAGGGCCAAATTCATTCTATAGTTTACTTCAGTGGAGTAACCATCAGAAATGAATGTGACCCATTATCATTTCAGATAAAATGAGTATAGCATGTTTAGTATGACAGAGTCTCAGTTCCCTGATATCTTCAATTGATTTCTCAATATTTCAAATACTAGGCTGTTTTAAATAAGTAAGGCACCTCACATCTGATTTCCTTAAGGTATATGTCACTTTCATTGAAACTGAGTGCAATAATGTTTTCTATTTTGCAGAAGCATTTTAGGTTCTATGTGTATTACTTACTAGATGTAAAACCAAACCAAAATCCTGTATTTGATCATACCCAATCTTTGGAAAAGTTCAGATCTGAACTTCAAAGCAACTCATTTCTCCACAAGAGATTAAAATTCCATTCCTACTTGTCCCCCTCACAAAATCAGGTGCTCAGATATTCTGGAGGCAATCAGATGCTACTCTGAGGAATGAGGTGTGCTAAGATGGGTAGATATAGGGGAAGTTTCGATCTGGATGCAGACTCAAACTTTTTAACTCGGGGGGGGGGAAGAGTATCTACATTTATCCTGCATTTTTTGTTCTTTTCAAGACTTTCTAATACAGATTTAAAAACAGAATAAAAATTAGAGCACTATAGAGACCTTAGCAGCAATACATGTGATCAGTTTACAGAGCTCTTGCTGCCCCTTCGAGGGTTAATCAGACATATATAATACTGTTCCCTGGAACTTTTGGAAAGCTGCTTTAGGGATGATTCCAACAATATGAAAGGTTTCATTTTTGCAAAGTTTATATTGGCCTAACTGTGTTGGATTTTATTTATCACATCCTGTGGACCACATTCACTCAAAGTTTTTTGAAGACAGCTCAGAGCTGAAATGGTAACCTTTTCTTCCTCTCATCTGTGAAAACTGAAACAAAGATTAATAGAGAATTAAGTAATAATAAAGTAAATATTTTTACTGTTTATTTTAAACATACAGATTATAAATTTTCATTTACATTTTGTTTCACACACATGTTGTGTGAAACATTGTGATCGCATGATTAGATAGCCAGAAAGTGCTGTTAATTCTAAGCTATACAGTTTGTGCCGAAAAAAATCGGTATATAGGTTGCTTTAGGAAAATCCAACTGGAATATATAGTTACTAAGGACTGAAATCATACAGTTGTTGAAGCAAAAGGGACCCAGAGGAGTAATGTACAGGCACCCTGAGGCCTGGTCTGCCCGAGAATATTAGATCAGCCACACTACATCACTCAGGGGTAGTCCATACCCTGAGCGGCATAGTTAAGCCAACCATGTAGACAGCATTAGGTCGATGGAAAAATGGGAAGAATTCTTCCATCAACCTACCTACCACCTCTCAGGGATGTGGATTACCTATGCTGCCAGAAGAATCCCTCCCATCCACCCAGATAGTGTCTACGCTGAAGTGCTACAGCAGCACAGCTGTGCCACTGTAACGTTTTACATGTAGACAAACCCTTAGATGTAAAAAAAGATTAAAGGAGTGTGAGTGCCAAAACACTCCACACTCAGCCCATAATGTCTCGGAAGTCATACCCAGAATATGTTAGTACAGAAGCCCAGCAGGGAATTGCAAAGTGCTATCCACCTGAATGAGCAGGTGGAAAGGCGTAAGATGGAGGGGTGGAGTGGTACATTGAGGAAACAAAGAGGAAAAACAGTCCTGCTCGTCTCTCTACAATTAAAATAAACATCTAAACTCACCAAACTGAGGCTGTATCCTCTGTTTTTCTAACACTTCATTGAAACTGCCCCCTCTGGATCCATAGCAGGTGTACAGAAAACAGGGGAATATCATATTCTGGGAAACAAAACTAACCAGGAAACTAAAGCTACTGGGCCTGAGTCTCATTTACACAAAGGTCACTTTACACCATTCCAGCAATGTAAAGGAGCCTTATAGTGGAGTAAATTACATTTACACTCATGTTAAGGCCATTTTTATCCTGGCAGAGTGACATAAAGAGCCTTAGTGTAAATGGGAACAAGGCCCCCTCATCATCTTATTTCTAAACTATACACTTTCACACTTAACGTGTTGAATTGAAAGTACAAATCCGTGGTATATAAATAGGAACTGGTTCCCAATCTAATCCACCACAGGACTCTCTGGTCCTCTTGGTGGAACTCCAACTACCAAGCACTACATTTATTTAAAAGAATAATTAGCTCTTATGTAGTACTTCATGGCCTACATTTTTGAAAGTAGCTAGTGATTTTGGCCCAGCCTTCAATATCTTTCAAGGACCAGATGTTCAGAAAGTGTGAGCTATTTTAGGTACTTATATGACTCCCATTACTGTAGTGTCTGAACACCTCACAATCTTCAGTGTATTTATTCTCACATACCCCTGTGAGAGGCAGGGCGGTACTATGGGAAACTGATGCACACAGAGGTTTAGTGACTTGCCCAAGGTCGCAAATGAAGACATTGGTAGAACAGGGAAATTGAACCCAGGTCTCTCTAATCCTAGCATAGGCCCTAAACACTAGACTATCCTGTCTATCTCAATGCAGCTGCCTTCTCACTCAGGCCCCTTTTTAATAAGTTTCACGTTGGCCATCTGAAAACTGAGGCACTGAAAATCACAAGTCACTTTGGAAATGTGTGCCTCCAACTTCAAATTACTCTGCACACACTAAATAGTTAATTCTAACTACACCAATGAGGTAGGTAAATAAGGAAGAACCGATTCCCATTTTATATACAGAAATTGACTCTGAGTGGGTAGATGATCTGTTCAAGGATACAGCACCCTAAATATTCCATGTATAACTTCACAGAAATCTATTACCATTAAACATTTTTTCTGTGTAAAACTTACTAAAACAAGTTGATTTGGCAATTTAGTCAGTGCCTTTTATTAGATTAAATAAGGTGTAAAGCATAGCATGACATGAATTAATACATAATCCACATAAAGACCAGATTCACTAATGCACTGTGGCCTCTTTGTGTTGCTGTACTGGTGGATTTTAACTGTAAAGCCAGCATAGCCAGCTACAGGAAGACCACCCCAGTGTAGAGGGACCCTAGGATGTCATAGAGCCAGCAGACTGGCTTCTTTGCCACTCTCTCCCTAATGCCAGCATAAGAGGACATGGCTGGGAAGACGGTGGTGTTCAGGATTTCCCTATACTCCAATGATGCCAGGTTGCCATATTGGCAATTTAGCATGATTGGCAGCTGAAATAATTTAAAGCAGCTTCCGGGTGCCCTAAATTATGCCAGGGGATTGTCCCATCTCACAGCAATCCTAGGCTCAGAGGAGAGCAAAGGCCACCCATCCTGACCTAGGCCATGCACATCCCAGGCATAGCTGAGGATCTGAGCACTAGTGTTGTTAAGCATGAAGAAAACGGTATAAATAATAGTGCTTTATGAAGAATATTCATTTATGCCCAGTTCAATGCTTTTTAAACCCCCGCCTGCAAATTCACTACAAAAGATGTGGGAATAACATTAACTCCTCCTGCAGCAGATGATCCATAAATGGCAGTGCAAGTAGGGCGGTATGGTATGCCGTACCAGCAAGATATTTATAGCTGGCATGGCGAACCAGAAAGAGGAGCAGCAGAATGTGGGGTCATTGGGCGGCCCCACGCTGGCAGCTCCTCCTGCGCAGATGTATCACCCCCAGAACCTTCCACGCAGAGTCTCCTCCGTCTGTACAGCAGCCCCACCAGAGGACAGGGTGGTGGGTGAGGCTGGGGGTGGTACAGCCACACTGGAGGACCTGCAGGCTTGGGGCCACCTGGTGGCCCCATGTTCTGCTCCTTTCACTGCTGCAGTTCTGAAGGCACAGCGGGAGGAGGACAGAGCCCCTCCTCCCCAAGTAAGGGGAGTGGATCATGGGGAGGGGACAGGGAAAGCATGGGGGCCCCAGGCTGGGGGTGGGACAGGGAGGAGTCGTGAGGAGGTCACATGCCCTCCGTGGCCCCCCCACCCCCCGAACCAGTACAAAATGGATTCCACTTGCACCACTGTCCCTAAAGATGTGACCTACACAACATCCTTCCAGAGCCCAATCTGTATAATAAGGCCTGGCCTTTGTATAAGTGTTCTGCATTTTCTCATCCCTGCTATTCCTCCTGGCAAAAAACAAATCCCAGTATAACAAAAGAACTTCCCATATACTATGGGATATGGCTATTGAATTGTCTCATGATCTTTAGGGGCTGCTTTGAGAACTTCATTCCTGGATGTGCTAAGTATTCTTGAATTTTAATATAAAGCACACTTATGGTTTGACTTTTTAACCAACTGGCTGCTTTGCAGATTTTTCTCTGCAGGGATTGTGCTGTACAGATGGAATGGGCAAAGTTTTCCCATGGAACTGTGCCTTTCAGAAGAGAGAATACACAGTCAAGTCCAAAAGTTTGGATCCGAAAACGAGTGCAGGCTCAAACTCCTATTGTCAGCCAGATGGAAAGGAATCATTAATACCAAAGACAGCAGTTTTGTACTGAGAAGGAGACCTGTATTGTTACAGATGTCAAAAGAATAGTCTACAGGGGGTGGGAGGAGAGAGCTGTTTACTGTTTAGTTCTATCAACTTTCCCTAGCAGCTGATCTCTAAATCAACAAAGCTCCACATTCAGATACCTAGGGAATCACACTGATACCCTTCTAGTGAGAGTCAATGGCCTCAAGCCATCAACCATATATGAGGGGGAAGCCCTAGAGAAGAAAGAAACACAAAACTGAGACTAAGAATTACTTTTTTAGAGTTTAAAGTAAACCAGTGGTCTAATTTAATGCTATGCCTCCCGGGAGAATGCACACCCCAAAGGAAGAGGGGCTAAAGGTGAGCTTATGCTAACCTATTGGTGCCTTTCCAGCCCCTGTCTGCCACTGGAGTAGTGTACAGGGGTTGCAGCGGGGGAAAGACTCTCTCCTCAGTTTTCTAAGACTAAAATGTCAAACAATTTATTCTTCCTGCTTTGCCTTCTCTGAACTGGCTGAATGCATAGATATCACCTTCTGTACCTGGAATCTTAGGTACTGCTTACACAGTGACAGACTAGAAAGGGAAAATCTGTCACCACATCTACTTACCCAACATGAATGACGGGCCAAATTCTGTTTCCCTTATTCACCCATTGTAGTCACAGTGGGTGAAATTCATCCCCATGCAGAGGGCCAGCACAAGACCTATGCAACACTTGGTTACCACTTGCACCCCATAAGGCCCTTTGGCATTAAAATCTAGGAAGCAAAGTGTTTTTTCAATTTATAAATACAAATGGTACCCATCTCAATCTCCAAAGGCCCAACCATTAGTTGCCATTGTTGCCATGGATTACCTATACAGTGTGTTCAAAGGAGATACCATGTTTTCATTCTTTAAGATAACTGTAAAACAGGTTGGGGGGAAATGTTTGGTCATTCTAAATCTAGGAGTCACCACACTAAAAAGAATAAAACTGAAATACTTCAGATGTTAGCCACAAAGACAACTGTAATAATGAAGTGCTTCTGCTGCTTCTTTTGCAACACTGAAAAATGCTGTTCATAAAACATCTTGTTCTGTAGATTTCTAAGTAGCCCATGGAGATAAATGTTCTGCTTCAAAAATGTTCCAATAAATAGGTCAGTTTCTGCAGAAGAGCATAAAGTCCTATGAATTGTAAATCCTAGAAGGGAGGTGTCTAAAAAGAAAATAGGTGGTCACTGTGCATGTGACCATCCTTAGTAGTAAATGGAAGGGGCATCTCAAAACACTTTTACAAGCCAGTCAAGGGGACCAGTAACCAAACACTGGCCACTCAAACCATCTGAGAGGAGATGGGTGCAGACTGGGACATGAGGAGCAGTAAAGATACTAGGATTCAAGCAAGCTATGCAAGGAAAGGACAGAAAGGGAACAATCACCATTGCCCTTATTTGTAATTGTTTTGTGTATGACACTTCTTGAATAAGCCAGAGAATACATTAACTACTTCTAAAGCAATGAAAAGTAATATACAGTATTTAGAATTCTTTTCAATAAATGTGTGTTCATTTTTCTTAAATTTAGTATATTGTACACTAGCAAGGTCTGAATACAGCTCTATAATACAACTTTGTAATATTCATTTGGCATCAATAAAGTTCAAATAGTCTGAAGACACACACACACCCCTTATAGCTGAATACCCTCAACTCCAAACTCCATTACCAATAACAGATATGTAAGGATTATTGTGCGTAGAAAGGAAGAGTGCAATATTATAACCCACACTGTAAGACAATCATAAGTCAAATTCATTATTATTAATAATTATTCATCTTCTTAGCTCTTATCTTAACTCTTCAGGACAGGGACCATAGTTTTGTTATATTTTTGTACAATGCCTAGCATATTGGGCCTGAGGTCTCTTGGTGCTCCTGTAATATAATATAGTATTTTCCATTTGAAGAAACTTCCCCTATAAGTATGCTATTTAACAGGGTTTTTACATTTTCCTCCTACATGGGCAAAAGTGCAAGGATCACACATGCTGATATAAGACATAAAAGGATCCATTAGTCAAGGTAATGCAAAGGACTTTCAAGGATTATGCTTTGGAAAGGACGTGTTCCACTCATGATCCCTGCTTTCTGATGTCATCCATGCATGGTTCTTATACTTTTGTATTTATAGGTGGTACTGATCACCTTTGAAGATAGAAGGGGTCTAAGTGAGCCACTGGTACAATCTAGCATGGCAATTCCTATGTACAAAACAAGTACATATATATTATTTAATTAGCACTCCAAAAGTATGTACAATATAATTCACATACTCTCCATCTAGAAAGTATGTGTATGTATAATTATTATAAATATAATTATTTCTCAGATTATTCATTCCAGATTTGTAAAGTGTTATTTCTTAAGATTTTCTCATCAGGCAGCTCAAGTTCAGTAGGAAAGAAATCATGAGTGATCAAGGATAGTCACAAGAGACTGAGGTTACTCCACATCCTGGCCTACACAACAGCTTTGATAGAAACCCAGGTGCAAAGGGACAGGCATCTGCGGATTACTTTGGAACCAGAAGGAGACCCTCAGCCAGGAATAGGAAGCCTCTCTCCATTCTGAACCTGAGTTCCTTTTCTTTTCTTGAACACACCTGCACTTTCCCAAATGCAGACTATATTTCTCCTAAACAAGAGTCAGATGAAAATGGTGAATGGAACAAGAAGTTCCTCCTGTGGAGCGAGGGGGAAGGAGGTAAAAATCACTGTTTTTTACTATACTCATATCTGCTAGACCTGTGATTCTTATCCTGGATCTTTGTGTTTATTTATTATTATTAATTATGTTGTTCAGGGAAGGTTGTTTGTTTTTTTAGGCTAGATTGTGACTTTAAGCACAGTCCTGAATGAGAAGTGATGCATAAACTGCACCACTTCAAAAGCCACTGTGGCTTGGAGACACACCTAGCATTCGCAATGACTCCCCCTTCTTGTGAAAAGTTGTAGTAATTTGCTGCTGGCCTATATTAATAGCAAATTACATCATGCTCCATTTAGCTGATCAACAAGTCAGGGACAGTCCCCACCCACCTGCTCCAGGGATAGAGTAAGTAAATGCCCATCATCCACTTAGTCCTACCCAGGGCCGGCTCCAGGGTTTTGGCTGCCCCAAGCAGCCAAAATAAAACAACTACATTTTAGTAGAATCCTCAAGAAGGTATTAAATGAAATTTTACTTAGTTCATGAAAATCAAAAATGGAAGACTTATCCAGTCATACCCTAATAATGCAGGTCATTCTGTACAATACATCTAAATTTGCAGATGATTCCAAATTTGTTGTAAACACAGAGGAGACTAGGGTGAAACTATAAAAGGACCTGGAGATGGGATGGGATTCCTCATGAACATAAGCAGAGTGAATAGAAATGAGGAAACATCATGGTTTATAAACACCTGAGGAAAGCAACAAAACAAAAGAGGAGGAATTATTTTGTTGTCCAAGGAAAAAACCTCCTTGAGGTCACCTTAGTCAAAGAGGGGGACTGAGTTAACAACTGTTTAAAATCAGGAAAATATCTGTGTTCAGATTTTAATTTTCAAAGATGCAACTGCCCTGAGTCACCCAGCTTCACAAGGAGGTGGAACACTGTGGATGGACCTACTTCCTTTCATCAGTCTCACTCCTTGACACTGAACAGCAAATGGTGAGGTAAAGAAAGTTCAAACTGGATTCATTACTGGAAAGCAATGCTTAGGTAAGCTAAGATACCCTTTGAATTGTATGGACTCAGCAAAGTCAGAACAGGAAATGGGGTTATCATCACCGTATGTGGACAGTGTCGACTTGGTCCTTTGCCCCCGTAGTCTCACTCTTAGCTGTGCCAGTGGCAGTTATATTCTTTTATATTCAAATCATTTCTGAAAAATTTCTGGGGCTTTCCTGGTAAAAGGTTTATTTAAGATACCCCAAATATAGTACAAAGCCTAGAGAATGCCTCACTCTTAAGTTAGACTGTCATGCAGAACTGTAAACAAGCAACACTACTGGGAAATTTGATATGTTTCAAATGGAACTCTCCAGCTTGCAGAATCTGCAGTGAGACCTGTCAGCTGTAGAGGATCACAGTTACAGAATAATCTGCCTGAAGACCTTTCTCTTTAAAGGCTATTCAAACTAAAGCCAAGGTAACTGAATGCAGCACTTACTCAGTAACCATTAAACATATAATCAAACATAGTCTTACAGAATAAAGTATTTCCAGTCTTATAAAACAAATTGCCTTAAATCTGAGGGAGCAAGAAAAGCAGAGTTTAGAAATCACTCTGCTGAAAAGAAAGCCTGTGAATTAATCATGTAAGCATACAAAAACATTAATAGTTTTGAACACTGAAGGTGAAAGAACATTTGTTCACCAGAGGTCACTCTTTCAACTCAGGGGGGAATTTTAAAGAACACATGTTGGAAAATTTGCCTCAGTATTTTTGTTATTTCACCCTTGGGCACCATTTGCCTATGAAAATAGATTGCAATGTAAAGCAATTAGCCTGGTAGCCAATGTGCATCATGGTGCTGAACCCTTCAGGAAAGAGTCAATGTTGCTTAAAGTAACAATAGCTCAGTGCTGGACCTAATTCTCATGAACAAGTATTTACTTTTTTTTAAAAGTCTGCCCCAAGCTAGGATTAGAATGAACCTACTCCTGATACAAAAACTATGCTCTAGTGGCAGCACTACACAGTTAGCTGTAACCATACCCTCCCAAGAAATCTAATGTGGAAGGACAGGAGACACTAAGGGGGACGTTTAATGGGTAGCAACATGTGAGGGCATATTTGTGGAGATAGGAGCACGTGGGCCAACACATCTGTGCATGTGAGGTTCTTTGAAACCAATACTGACCTGGTGGGGATACCTGTAAAGATGATGGCAGGGTGGGAGAGCAAATGATATCACAGCGGTTAAAACACAGCAAAAGTAACTGGGGAAGCAGCTGCAAAGAAGTTCAGTCATGAGCCCTTTTCTGACCCCATTTACGCTCTGCATTTCCTGAATTGTGAGGGAAAGGTGATGTAAAGAAGCGTTTTCTTATTTAAACTTTAAACCTGGAATTTGGTGCCTCTCTTTCAATATTTTACCAGGTTAAGCACACAGCTATCTACATACACTGATGCAAAACTATTAAACCACATTATTCTGTTGTCAAGAGAGACCATCTTTTGTATGTAAGAGAGTTCAACAGTTGTGTGGTACCATTTTTAACTAAAAAGAATACGAAATAACTTCCTCTTATTTCACACTAAGTAATTAATTTATAACTAAAGGTTTTAATTTAAATTACAATAAGGTATAGTCTATGAAAAGTATATGTGAACAGCATTAAGGTTTTGAGTGTAAATGCACAATAAAACCCACATTAAAGTTATACTCCTTAAAGTTGCCTGCATATCTATCTCTCTCACACACACACACACACACACACACACACACACACACACACACACACACGATAGATAATAGTGTGGGTGCCATTTTCTGGCCCAATGAAATGGCTTTGTGCCACTCACTGGAGTGACACAAAGAAGCCTTAAAGGTGTCCTAAATGGCCACCTTATGTAGGTGAACCCCAGCGCAACCCAGAGTTGGTATAGCTAGGTCTCTGCCAGCCCCCTGGTCAGCCTTCAGGTTAGCATGCTCGGGGTGCACTGAAGAGGGTGCATAGCCGAAGCATACTGCATTCTGGCAACTCCTAACTTCTGGAACAGCCCCTTAGCAGCTGTTGGAGGTGACTGAAAGTTAGAGGAACATTAGGGCTTCTCTAATGTACATGGGGCCAAACTGGCCCCTAGCAACTCGGTATAATGCAGTGCAGTGTATAAAAAGGACTAACACAGAAATGAAATCCAATCAATATAGTTCTAGAGCTACACCTCTACCCCAATATAACGCTGTCCTCGGGAGCCAAAAAATCTTACCGTGTTATAGGTGAAACTGCATTATATCAAACTTGCTTTGATCTGCCGGAGTGCGCAGCCCAGCCCCCCCCCCCCCGTTATATCCGAATTCGTGTTATATCAGGCAGCGTTATATCGAGGTAGAGGTGTATTATTATTTACTAACCACAGTACAGTCAGGGCGCACAGTGCTGCTCAGCAGCTGAACTATGCAAAACAAACAACAAGGCTTTCTTTCTCAAGGAGACAATTATCTACAGTGGGGCGCATGTTATGGCTAGAATGCTTCATAAAATTCAAAGATTGTTAAAGGGTAACAATGAGTATTTTCTCCTTCTGATATTTCCTAAATGAATTTACAAAGAAGTCTTACATTGTACCACCAGCTTCATTAACCTCATTAGTTTTTATAAGATAGTTTGATGACTGTGATCTTTAACCTACCAGGGAGTCCATAAAGCTTAGCTTTAACACTTCAAAAGTGCATTTGACTAGCAAACAATCTTTTACTAACCCATGTTTTCAAAAGCAGTGAAAACAAACCATGAGAAGACATTTTTTTTGGAAAATATACAAGGTGTAATCAGTATTGCAAAAGACAATGGGGAGAGCCGAAGCAGAATAGCTGGAAATTATGTTCACAATGCTTGAGAGAGAGAGAGAAGAAACAAAGAAGGGAAATAATGCTAGTCTTAAACGGTAAGTGCAGAGACAATTGGAGGACTAAGTCCCATTAGTCTCCTGTCTCTAGCCTACAAATTGTTAACCTTGGCAGTGAGCAAGTGACTTACTGCAAATTGGATTCCAACCAAGTAAAGGAACGAGCAGGCTTTCAATCAGTCCTGCACACTAATAATGCTGAATGAAATACTGACAAAGATGCACAAATATAATCTATCACCATGCAGGCCATTTTTCCCTTTTTTTCCCTTCTTTTTAAAGTTAATTTAAAAAAGTTGCTCATGAAAGGTGCCAGATTGATAGCCCAAAAGACTGAAGTCTTTTGTTTTTCCATAGAATAGGCACAGGCAAAGCTTCCACATGCAACCCAGCCAGTAAGTTACATCCCAGCTCTGGCTGGAGCACCTTTGGAGGGGGTGGGAAGAGAATTCAGCGGAGGTTTCTCTTCTGGGACTGCCATAAAGTTAATTCATGCCAACTGTAGCAGTGTTGTTTTTTCTAACATGGTTTTGGAGCCTAAGAACTGGACTGAAATCACTAATACAATGGTCACCAAACAGTGAGTATATGGTAGGGACTTCCAAACACTCCCAACTTTTGTCAGCATTGAACCAAAGACCTGGAGGTGAAAAGCTCTGTCCCCTTTCCCCCCTCCTACCACCTTATCATTTGATTACCTGAGCCATCCTGCGCTCTCTGTGTAGACCACTTATTGACAACAGGAAAAGCTTGTGACCTATTAATGGAAAAGAAACGCCTTCCATTGACAGGTCTTCAGAACTGAAGTACAGATATGGCCGATACATTTAGTTTCTACCAAAACATAACTTGGTCTTCACTGTATATGCAGTAAGAAGAGCAGAAACAAGATACATTACCCAGGCCTCTGCTTGAAAAGAGAGAATGGAGAGGAGAAAGCATTGATCACCAACTGGAAGGAAGTAGTTGAACTAGGGTGACCAGATGTCCCGATTTTATAGGGACAGTCCCGATTTTTGGGTCTTTTTCTCATATAGGTTCAAATTACCCCCTACCCCCTGTCCTGATTTTTCACACTTGCTGTCTGGTCGCCCTAAGTTGAACCAACTCACATTTGCAAGATGGTCTTGTCTTCATAGCTAACATGCCATGACCTATAAGAGTTAATACAGAAGCTCAATTCAGCCATGAAAAGGAAAAGATCACCATAGATAATAATGTCATGGATCAAGAAAAGTATGTCTCAGACAGCTGTTCAGATCTGAAAGAAACCAGATGGAAGAAATGAAGAGAAGAGCTAAGCCAGGCCAGAGATTCATCAAGAAGATGAAAAACATGAGGGGTAATGTTCCAAAAGGAGGTGCATAATCAGCCATGCTTCTGCTGATGGCATCCGGCTCAGCGGCATATCTTGCCACCAAAACAAATGAAACAGGAAAACTGTTGCCTGCCAAAGGTATTATTGCTATGAGATAATAAAATGAATCAGTGGATACAACAATAAACACAAGTAATATTCATTACTGTAAGAAAACAAATGCAATGACATCATCATGCCTAGTGCGGGATGTGCTGGGAGAAGGTTCAGTAAAATATGGGAAATAATAAAGTCTATTAAACCATCATGGAGACAGAACTCTTACTACAGAAGTAATAGGGATTTTCCTGAAACAGGCGATTCTCTAGAGCCTGATGATAAATTTAACACAGTGATAAAAAGAGAGAGTGGAAACCACAGGATTATTTAGGTAGGAAAGGAGAAGCATTGACTGAGGTATTCAAAATTATGAATTGCATAGTGAAAGAGTTTCAGTCATTCCTTTTACCTTCTGCAGTGACTTAGAAGTGGAACACCTCATGAAATTACTGGACACTAAATGTAGAACCAAAAAAAAAATATTCAGTTCATTTATACGTGTGATAAATGAAAGGCAGGGGTAGCTCCCTTTTATAGACACCCAGCCAGTCAGTTAGCTATAAAATCCCTTTTAGTAGTTGTTCTCTACTTGCTTTACCTGTAAATGGTTAAAAAGTCTCCCTGCATAGGTAAAAGGAAGGGAGTGGGCACCTGACCAAAAGAGCCAATGGGAAGGCTAGAACTTTTAAAAATTGGGGAAAAACTTCCCCTTTGTCAGTCTGTGTTGTTCTCGGGGAGAGAGGGAACAGGGCAGAAAGAAAACTTGGGCCAGGTATGAAAATCATCAGCTCATACCTAGAAATGACTAATTTGAAACCCCAGATATGTAAGTAGATCAGGAAATGTGTAGGAAGATGCGATTAGGTTTATCTCTTTTTATTTCTTTATGGCTTGTGGACTCCTCTGTGTTAACCCCAAATGCTTTTGTTTTGTTTGTAACCATTAAGCTGGACCTCAAGAAAACCATTCTTGATGCTTAATTATTGTATTTTCTCTTTTTATATCTAGCAATAGCCTAAGTTTCCAGATGTATTTTCTTTCTTTTTGTTTTTAATAAAATTTACCTTTTTTTAAGAATAGGATTGGATTTTTGTATCCTAAGAGGTTTGTGCACATGTTGTTTAATTAGCTGGTGGCAACAGCTGATTTCCTTTGTTTTCTTTCTCAGCTGTTCCCCGGATGGGGGGGGGTGAAAGGGCTTGAGAGTACCCCACAGGAAGGAATTCCCAAGTGCACTTGGGTGTTGGCAGCATCTACCCATCCAAGGTCAGAGAAAAGCTGTAACCTTGGAAGTTTAATAGAAGCCTGCAGTAGCCAGTATTAATTTTTAGAATCCTTGCGGGCCCCCACCTTCTGCATTCAAAATGGGGAATCAGCCTTGACAGCATGATATACAGAATAGTCACCCTATAGGATATATTTGTGCAGGAGATCTTGAGACAGGTTAGATTTTTAAAGTTGCTGGATCATTTCTAATACCTACTTGTAGTCATGTCAGGTAAAATAATGATAAGAGTAATCAAATGTTTCTTCAGGATGTAAACTGATTTCCCTTGGGTCAGGAAAGGAATTTTTTCCTTAATGTACAGCATTGCACAACTGGTTGAGTAGATCATGATTTTGAATTATGTACTGCCAGAGGCAGTATACATGACTCGATAGAGCAATGATCAAATCCAGTATGGCAAATCCTATATTCCTATTTCATCTATAATTTTCCATTTTGTTCTCTACTGTAGGCAATCATTGCACATAATGTCACAATTCACTTACTGTAGAACTTGAAAATTGCAGCAACGGAATCTGTAACATTTCACTCCATATTCTTTATGAAAACATGCTTATGATATGAATACACATAACTAAGATATACTTTGAGATATCATTGGAAAGGTTATGATTTACTGAATGTGATTATCCAATGTTTATTCCTGTATCATTTCTGTATCTGAAGTTAGGAATATTGACTGTGTATCTGTATTTCAGCTGTGCTACTTTGGGTGACGCCCACTGCTAACACTTCAAGTACAACAATGGAAAAGTCAGACAGAGCTGATGGCCCATCAGCGAGGACAATGGACTGTGATAAGCTTGGCCTTCCTGCGGACCCTCCATACTGCCACTGACTCATGGACGCTGTGATCTAGAGTTAAGTGGTCTTGTCACCTGATACTAAACATTACCTGGGACTTCTTGTAACTTTCCTCAGGAAGGGAAGAGGGGTCAAGTTTGGGAAACAAAGGATTCCCACCTTATCTAAATCCTATTTAAGGGTAGAGAGGAAGCAAACTGGATTGCTCCTCTCCATGGCCTGTCTGGCCAAGAAGAAAGACTGCTAGAGCCACCTGAAGGGAAGACAAAGGGAGAGTCCAGACTAAGACAGGGGTCCAGTCTGAAAAGGAATATAACAGGAACTCTGAACCACAGAAACTTTTCAACCTGCCTAAAATAACATTTAGGGTGAGAATGTACATTCTGTAACCTGTTTCTTGAGTATATTGAGCCCAGCTTGCATATTTTGTTTTATTTGGTCAGTAATCTGATTTGTTCTGTCTGTTATCTCTTATATTCACTTAAAATTCACCTTTTGTAGTTAATAAATTTATTTCTTGTTTATAATATAACCCAGTTTATGTAATTTCTACCTAGCGGGGCAAGAAGTTGTGCATATCTCCCTCCACATTGAGGGAGGGGACGAATTTCATAAAACCTTTGGGTTTGTACCCCTTAAAGGGAGTGGGCACCAGCGTGTTGGGGCAAGCCCCTAAGGCTGAATCTTTCTAGAGCGGATCTCGGTCTCTCTGTGCAGCTGGGTGTGGCCCTGCCTATGTGCTTGACTGGAAGAGGCTTGTGAGCCTAGCCCAGCAAGGCCAGGTAAAGGGGACGAGATTGGCAGAATAGACTGACTCAGTGGCATCCCAGCACATCAAGTGACACCCCAAAGGTCCCAAATCCGTCACAGAATCATTCTGATATTAAATAAAAAAAAAGTGTCTTCAAGAATTTGCAGTTTGCTTTTTCACAGTTCCTGAAAATATTATGCTTTACATGTTGTTAGAGAGGGGAAGAAAACCAAGCCTCCTACAGCCAATTTTTTCTAACTCAGGTTTCTAAATTAGGCACCTAAATCCATATTTAGGCATCCGAATAAAATTGGCTGATTTTTGGAGAAATCCCTGATTTAAATGCAAATCTCAACTGCAACTATGGAGCTGTTTTAATGCCTCCATAACCCAGGCACAGCCAGGTTTTCTTCTAGGAGTTCCATGATGTTCATTTATACTGGGGAAATAAGCAAGAAAACAACAACATCATAATTTCTAAACTAAGTGTTCTTTGGAAGAATTCTGGTATTTCTAGTGAGTATGAAGCTGCAAATAGTAAAGCAGCCAATGTTCATTACGTGCAACAGAAATAATTCTAGTGATGCTGCTTTAAATCCAGATAACTGGATTTAAAGTCTTTACAAGCAAAAACAAAAACCATGAAGACAAAAAACATATGGATAAATCCACTATTATATAGAGATGAGAAATGCTTATCTGGAAAGTCACAGAACTTAGGGTGCCAATGATAAACAACTCTGATAGGACAAATGATGTGTCATGAGAATACATCTAATGAACAAATAGTATTAGATAAATTGAAAAGCACAATCGTGGCTCTTTCTCTTCTCTAAATTCACGGATAGAATTCTCTTTGGGGGTTTTATTGAGGTTCCATTTGCTTTGCTTTTCTTAAGCTTGATGATATCTACTTCACTGCCGCTCTCTGTCAACCAGTTTATCTCAAAATTGACTTCCATTGTAATGAACCTGTTGCCTCACTGCTGGGTGCTGTGTTAACCCCCAACCCACTTCAACTTCCAGCCAGTAAAGAGCTCCAGAATCTGGAGTACAGAGCAGGGCAGTAAAACCAGAAGCCTGGCTCTGGAGGGAGCCAGAGGCTGCAGGTGAGCAGGAACAGCAGCCTGGAGGCAGTAGCCTAGGAGCTGGCTGCAGAGACAAGGCTGGACAGAAGGCAACCAGAGAGTCAGAGAAGAAGGCTGCACATACACATACACGTACGTGGTTACTGGCAGGGGGCCAGCAGTGCCCTCAGTCAGTGAACAGAAAGCTGCAATCTCTAAGCAAGAGGACATTGCAAGGGGTTACACCAGGGCTCTGTTACAGTCATACCTTTGGACTGGACTGCCTCCTTGGGGTGGGTTGTGAAATGTTGGGTTTATCTTTTGATAGTTGTAACTGTCAACGCAATTGTGCCTAAGGTATTTACACCTTCTATTTCTGGCAGCCCTACTGTAGAATCCTTGTACTTATTCAAAATGTGCAAATGTTCTGGGGAACCCATCGAGGTCTGGAGCCTAGTGTGTGGAGCACCTCCAGAGCTTGCCTCCAAGCTCATTGTTTACCCACCACGCTACCAAGTATCTGAGGGACTGGTGTACCATAGCACTCACAACACCACCTTGCGCTGGAGGCAGAGACACTATTTTCTCCCTTTCTGTCTCACTCCTAATTTCTGCCCCTAGGCAGCATAACAGCTGCTATATTGCCCAGTGGGGCAGTCGTGTCTGCGTGGTTGGCTGCATCAGGAATGCTCAGTCCTCTACATGGCCCACTCCTCACAGATACCTTTCATTCTGTGGAGGGCACTTATTGCATGATCTTACTCCTTGGATCGTAAATTCCAGCTTGCACACTACTCTCAGTCCTATTGTATGGGATGCACTGATGCTGCATGTGGGTCATAATTCTTTTCAAGCAAGCAGTGCTCGCAGATTACTACACCTCAGTTCATTGCTTGCTCTTACACAGGGGCATGGCCTGGTTCATAGTCTAGCCTTTTTACTTTGTGAATCTGGCCTGTGTTGCAAAACTTTAAATTGAATAAATTGTTGTTGATAGGCAGACAGACTGTGTGTGTCTACACATGCACCACAATGTGATAGTGATACTTGTGATAAACTGCAGAGCTAAATACTACATTGAATTTATCATGCACCTTTGACCACCTCATTTGCCCTCTTCTCACCAACCCAAGTCCCTACAAGAATTATTCATTCCAAATCTCTGAACAGCTTCTAAGAGCTGCACATTTTTAAACTTTATTTTGGTCTGAGGGGCAGGACAAACAAACAATGTCAGGTGTAAGATTGCATACATAGAGATGTCAATCAGCACATTATTTGAATACTATGGTCTCTTAATGTTGTAATCACATAAAATTTGATTCCAGCCTTCTCCCACGCCAACCTAAACTCTCTCAATGACACGACTGTCTCTTTCTGTAACTTTTGTGTTAAGAATTTAATCATACTACTGTAATACAGTGTTCCTTTTAAGCAACATTTGATAGGGTTTCATTACTTTCTTAAACTTTTCACCATTTATTTCTTACCTTTCTTTCCTATTTTTTTTCCTTTTCTCCTTTATTATTATGTTGTGTGCAGTAAATCTACAATAACTTCATTTTCTTTCTTAAAATGACTTAGATACTTTTCCAGTCTAACATTCATGGTGAATGAAACTGACTCAGCCTACAGTCAACTACTGGAATTAAATTTTCTTGCATGACATTTCTGAAACCAGAAAGATCAACAGATTAGATAGTGAAAGGTTAGGTCCAGGACACTTGTTAAGCTACTCCTCCTGACATCCCAGTGAACCTGTTACTCAACTTCTCTTGTGGTAACAGTTGGAATTTTATCTTATTTAAGCCATAGAAAAGAGCATGAGAAGGGCAAAGCCTGATTATGGATGGTGGTTCTTTCTAAATGGCATCACAGTGATGTTATCTCTTGTTAATGCTCTGACTCATTCTTGAGCCAATTGGACTGAAGAGGCCAATGGTGGTCAGACAGTTACACAGGAAGACATCGTTTTCTTTGGAATTGAAAAACTTCCCTAATCATCTCTCTTAATGAAGAACAAAAAACAGGAACTAACATTCCAAATTACGAGTTTTTAAAACACTGAGACTGGGATTTTCTAAGAGCCAGAGGGACTAGGTGCCCCATCCCCACTGACTTTCCCTTTGAAAATTCCAGCCTATTAAAAAAAAAAATCACGTAGTGGTCACCATTACAATTTTTACAATTACCATTTGCAAATAATTAACGTGACTGCAATATTTGTATTATTCTCCCTCTCATGGGAAACTCTACTATTTATTGGAACAATGAGTTATGATATTAATATGAACTATGGGTGACAAAAAAATACAGAACAGGATAGTGGGAAATTTGAAGGTGGAAGGAGCAAAGACCTAGGAATGAAGTTTAGGCAGCACTGCAAATACCATGGTAACATAAATTAGGCAGAAGGTAAACATTTCAATGGCAACTCTTGCACAGGTGCAAATTATTATGATTATTATTTACTAATGTATGTTTCGCCATTCAGATGCCCAGTGAGAAATAACAAGGATTATTTTCATTAAAACAAAAGAAATTCTATAAAATTCAATGCTATTCACATTGGGCTCAACTGTGCCTTTAGCTCAGCCCTGAGTAAGAAGAAAGTACATAATTGCTCCAGCCCAGGAGCAGCCCAGAGAAGGAATGGAGACTCAGGGTGTCACAGTTCCTCCCTTTCTGCCCTCTTGGTCTCAGGATTGGTGGGAGGGGAAGTAAGTTATTGAAGCCTTTGAACATTTGCATCTTATTTCCCTTGACCTTGTGCTATTGTGCTCAGTGAATATGCAGGTGGAGGGAATAACAGAGTCGAGGTTCCACACATTCCCAGTCCACCTGCTGACAGGAGGATTATCGAGGAGAGAGCCATGGCTACTCTCGGCTAGGATGGTACCCAAGATCCAGGCAGGCAGAGCAATGAGGTGGCACACAGGCGGGGCTCTCTCTCCCTTTGCTGAGTAAGACAAGGGCATAATCTACCCCATTAATAAGCTAAAATATTTTTGAATGGCCCTCTGAAAACATTATTGAATAGACTATTTTCTAGCATTAAAATATAAGAGAAGGGAAGTAAAACAGGGATGAAGGGAAACAACCCTGCTGGCAATCTACAGATTTGAAAGGGCAAAGTCTTAAAGCACTTGGCCTGCAGTTTTCTACAGTCAATATGAAACAGGACTTTGGGATCGAGCCCTATCTTGAGCATCAGTGTGGAAGTGTTAAAAGACTCTTACAGTGACACAAATCTCTGGTTGATAATGGTACTTGAGTCAAGTGAATAGAGTTTTTAATAAGCATTCTGCCCTGAGGGTTATCAACTGTATTAATGGATGATATAAAATTGGAAGTGGAGCTCTGCTTAGGATTTTGTTTTGAATTTGTCACTGACACATCAGCGAAATCACAGTTGGTGATAGGGCACCATTTTTAAAATGAGATGTTAAAGACTTGGTTTAGGAATGGAGGCAGAATATCAGTAGTTTTGACAATGAAATTATAGTGTTGGGAAAGTGTATGCTCCAGAAGTCTTGACTATTTTAATATTGATGATGAATACTGATGGGCCAAATTCAGACCTTGTGTAAAGCGGATGCAACTGAAATTGACCCTGATGAGTCTAGACTCTAGATCAGTTGCTTCTTGTCCTGTAGGTTCAGGAAGGATTGGTTTAGTAAAAGAATTCTTCAGTGGTTAATGGAACTTGGGCAAAGTTTGTGTTCAACTTTGTATGGATGAACAAGAGGAGAGAGACTGTACGCAGCCTCCGCTCCCTTTGTGAAACCGTGTAAGTGCTGAGCACAATGTGGCTCTGGCACAAACTGAGGACAAAAATTACATGATCCTAGTACATCTACCTGCACATAGTGATACTGTCCCCTCCCCGTATGCCTTCAGAACCTCCCACTCTGCCCCTAAGGTGGGACTTTGCCTTAAAAATTACAATATCCCCTAGACTCTGTGCATTTATTTTAAACCATCACAAAACATAACATTTAAAAGAAAGAGTGATTTAAATGTAACCAGTTACCATCATCAAATTTTCACTTCCTGATTTCCCATAGAAACCTTGTTCTGATTCGAATCACTCATGTATACTGCAAACCTATCATTCCATCAGAGAACAGTCTTGGCTATAAATAACTTCCTACTTCAAAAACTAACAAATTACTTTGATGCATTTTGAACATCAATGTTTTCAATTCTCTAACATTTTTGCCTTGATCGTATGATAGGAAATCATTAAATAGTAGAGAACACCTTGTTTCCATTTACTATTGTTATCTTTATAAGAAGGCATTAACCTCTCTGCCCTATTAGATATTGGTATCAGTAGTATCCAGATCAAACAAGTTCAAAGAAAAGCATCAGCCCAAACTGAGATACTGAAAATTATTTTTAGGGAGAGTTTTTTATTCTGAATGGCCCTGTCTTCTGCCCATGCAGTTGTATTGCCCACCAAATCAGTTAAAAATATTTTTGTGTGTCCTTAGTAATCAACAAAACAAAGCATCAAAAAGTAAAGCAACTGGCTATTAATCACATCTTTTTGATAACCCTGACCCTAATAAAGCATAACATCTGTCTTGTGTTTTTTGTGGCTGAGAGCCAAAGCTCGGATCAGGAAACAACTATTTCACTGGTCAGATGTTAACGTAGCACAGCATGTTGCCTTTATAACCACCCTGCAAGCCCAGAGAATTTAATGGAACTGTCTTTTATTTGGCTCAGTCCCATCTACTAATATTACTGGAGTGAGTGATCCATGTGATCAGACAGGCAAGACATGTCTAGACAGACCCAAAAGTGCCCACTCCCTTTTCCAGAATTAGGTAAGAGCTGAAGATTGTGAATAGGATAGATACATTCATTGCCCAAGTTCACACTAACTGTGCCATTAATTACTGTCAATACAGATACTTGAAACAGTAATTATACAGTAGTATCACAGGAAGGACTATATTCCATGGACTGAGCATTTAAAAATACCAGACATCTGTATAATCTTAATGTTAACCAGCACCAAGAAAGGAAGAGAGTGTCAGAGAAATAATTAAGATATCAAAAGGAAAAGTAGCAAGCCAACAACATATTTGAAATTAGAAGTTCAGTATCAATAGACCTTGGCTTCATCTAATACCTGAGCCCAGTACTTGGTCCTGGTATGGAGATGGTTGGTCCATTAATCTCCTGCAATGCTTCACTAACTAAACATCTGCTTTCAGCAGTAACTCTTTCCAATATCTTTCAGAGGTGTAAAGAGTCTTTAGAGAGTTAGGCTGATGAGCCCAGATATTTTGTATAGATGTTAGCAGTTATATATAGATGCGTTTTCCCTCAAATCCTGTTCCCAGTGGCCAGCCTGAGATACTCGGTGATTGATGAGTATCACCAAAAAGAGTCAATGGCATGGCATCAGAGATGATACACACATGCTGTTGGAGTATGCTTCCCAGATCTAGCCTATGTGCTCTGCAGGGGGCCAGTGGATCCATCAGCTCCACCCTCTTGCCCCCTCCTTGTCTCAACCCTGCCCTCAATCCTACCTGCGCAACAGTACATATGGAGCCCTGACTGGAGCTTACGCTCCATGTGGTCCTGAAATCCTCCCCTACACCCATGCCGTGGACTGGTTCTGTGACCCTCTATATCTGGGGGCCCCGGATTAACTAAATTTGGAGAATTTAACTTAATGTTAAAAATAACTTAACTGTAATCAGTGCTAGGTTTCGATTTAAAATTGGATTAACTCTGCAGACTCAGTTCTCTAAAATAAATGGCGTTGTATTAATTAGTGATCACAATGAAGCCAAATATTCCTCTTGATGCAGTAAATTATTACTGTTTATTTTGACATAGATCATTAATGACAAACTAAATGTGCTCATTTATCACATGAATTTGTTCTATTTCTTTTTGACAGCCCTGGCAGAATGAACTACTCAAACTAATAAAAAAAGGCAAGAGCAAAAATGTCACCCACCGATCCCTGGCATCACTAATGTCCTGTATAATGCCTTGCAGAATCATCAGTACATTTTGCATTTGGCATTGTTTAAAAGTAACATTGCCAAACAATTCTACCTGTTAAGCAGTCCGGCATTTACAGCACATCAAAGCTATTCTCTAGAGCTCTCGCTATTATAGTTCTTACTAAGTATTTGTATTACAGTAGTAACTAGATGCCTCAGCCAAGATCGGAGCCCCGTTGTGCTAAGTGCTGTACAAACACATAGTGAGAGATGCCCTCATTCCCTCTCCACCTCTAGCCCCAGCTCATCCCGCATCCCCAGTGCTGCCACCCAGTCCACCTTCAGCCCAACCTCCTCTGCTGAGCCAACTGTGCTGTAATGGAGGTGAGGGGAGGGCACGGACAGATTCAATTACTGGTAAGAGGGGGCACAATAGGAAAAGTTTGGGCACCACTAGTCAACATTGTAAGCTTTGGACTTTCTGTGGGCTTTACTAGCGAAAGCACCAGTCTTCAGGCCCTGCAATTCAGACTACAGGATGCTGTGCTGTGATTCCCCCCTGAGCATGAATCATAGAATAGAATATCAGTGCTGGAAGGGATCTCAGAAGGTCATCTAATCCAACCCCCTGCTCAAAGCAGGAGCTATCCCTGGAAAGATTTTTACCCGACTTCCCTAAATGGTCCCCTCAAGGATTGAACTCAGAGCCCTGGGTTTAGCAAACCAATGCTCAAACCACTGAGCTCTCCCTCCTCCCGTATAGACAGTCCTTCAGACAGGACTATATTAATATGAACTAGATAACATTTCATTTGTTTCTGCAGGATCCACATGGGGAAGGTAGAGCGCAGCACTTTGAGGCATACAGATATTCAAAGGTGGGAACTGTGAGGCAGTGTAGACGTGTCCTTCGTGTGCCTAGAGGTACACAAATGCACCGAACAATGTATTTTGAGCATTTTAGTTCCTAGGATCCCCCAATATCATGGGATTTAGTTGTTCATACGCAACATAATATGCCCATTAGAGATAGGGGTGATTGATGAGTATTGCCAAAAAAAACTAATGGCGATTTACTGGCCGTTGAGAGAAAACACACACATCTTGCTAACTCTTGAAATACTTCTGGCTACTTTAAACACACAGCCTGACTAATGCACTCTGCTATAATGCCACTGAGTACACTTTGATGGCAATTGACCTCCATGTGGTGTTAGATAGTTCCCGGGTCAGAACTACCATGTAGAACTATTTTGCCCAATTTTCAATATACTACTTTCTATAAATGAGATGGGGAAGGAAGAAACACACTTTCTGAGATTCTTTAGGCTGTGATCCAGCAAAGCACTAAAGCATGTGCTCAATTTTAACCACCTGGGACTACTGAAAGTGAAGCATTTGCATACATCTCTTCTAGAGTTAGCAAACCAAACAAGAAAATGTTTCCAGCAGCTCTGCAACCTAATTGTTTGGGACCCAATCTTTCCCTCTGATACCTGGGACAAATCCCACATGACATTTGGAGAATTTTTTATTTTTAAAAAAATCCTAAAAAGGTCACATTTACTATATGGGGCTACTTTATAATGTGGGGAGTCTTTCACACTCAGGCTAAATGCATGACAAACCAGGCATGGGCTGATACGCCGTATTCATCAGGAAAGAAAGTGGTTGCCAGATGAAGTATCTGTTCTAATTGCATCAAGTCAATGGGACTTTTGACACCAATTTCAATAGGAGCAGGAGCAGGCCCTATATTATTAACTGGTAACTTGTGATATTTATGTACATTAAAAGACCAAGAGGTAGGCAAAACATGAGGGGATCAATATTTTACAATGTAAATAAATAGATTAAGAGCATCTCTCTTATTCTAATTATATACAGTTCACTATATAGTTTCGACAAAGGAAGATGTTGGTATGGCATGGTATAGCACTGAGAAGAAACAGTTATCAACAATAGATAAATTGAAACCTGAATAGTGGCCACTGGGGTAAGTGTAGTCTGAGCAGTCTGCCAATATCCATCCTGACACCACTGACTCAGGTGAGTACCTTACCAATCCCTCTCTATCTACTATCCCAGTCAGCTCACAGCTCTGACTTGATAGTGGAAGTGGGAAGGCAGCTGGGGTAGATAATTTTTTAATCTCTATAGGGCTGTAATTATCGTAGCTGAAATTCTTCATTGGCTTCCCTTTTCTTATCAAGAATGTAATTACTACAGCTTGTTGGAGAAACTTTAACAGAACCATATTTGGTCCGAATTTGTGGTTGTCTCGAAATGGAAACACTTTATGAAACAATGTTGGCAGAATTTCATTTTAAAAAAAGTTATTACAATATTGAAACATCCCATTTCAGAACATAACATTTCAGTTTTCTGTTCTGAAATGACTTTTCAGTATTTTTTTTTATTTTATATATTTAGATATTTATATATACTTTTTTGGAAAAGTCAAACTTGAAACAAAACTTTCAGTTTTGTTGAAACAAAACATTTTGAATGTTGTAACGATGCAGCCTTTGGCGGGACACTACTGAGAGTATCAATTCAGGACAAATTGCTTAGAGCGGGGCAGTTACAGCCTAAGGCTGGGATTCCTTCACTATTAAGGCACACCAAACCAGCCAAACAGAGAGGACTTCGGTTTCATTCCACTGGCTAACCAGAAGTCACACAGCAATTCCCTCAGACACTCCAGGTTCCCAGTATCACCACCAGCAGCCACTCCTTATGGGGATGAATGGTTATGAAAACCAAAACCCCAGTAAAAGAAAAAAGGTTTTCCCGATCTCAAAGGACCAGACCCAGACCTAGGTCAATATACCAGTCAGATCTTACCCACAAATAATGCTGTTGCCAATCCTTTAGAATCTAAAATCTAAAGGTTTATTCATAGAAAGAAAGAAATATAGATGAGAGCTAAAATTGGTTAAATGGAATCAATTACATACAGTAATGGCAAAGTTCTTGGTTCAGGCTTGTAGCAGTGATGGAATAAACTGCGGGTTCAAATCAATTCTCTGGAGTACATCCACAGCTTGGATGGGTCATTCAGTCCTTTGTTCAGAGCTTCAGTTTGTAGCAAAGTTCCTCCAGAAGTAAAGAGGATTGAAGACAAAATGGAGGGGTTTCCAGGGCCTCTGCCATGTGGAAGGAAACCCCTTTGTTCCTACTGTGGAAAATCACAACAGCAAGATGGAGTTTGGAGTCACATGGGCAAGACACACATGGACATCCATGCATGACTCAGTTTGCAGGCAGCAGCCATTGCTCACATGATACCTTGAACATCCCAGGAAGGCTTCTCACATGTGGATTGGAGTCTCCCAAGGTCCACTGTCAGTTAAGTGTTTCTTGATGGGGCACTTACTCAGAATAGTTCCTTCTCAATAACCTGGCCAAATGCTTCACTGGTGCTCCTTAGAATCAAACACATTGAGATACACATACATAGCCAATATTCATAACTTCAAATACAAAAATGATACACACATACAGACAGCATAATCATAATTAGCCAATTACTACCTTTTCATAGACACCTTACTTGACCTTCTTTATACAACATTTGGTACAACTATAGGACTTTGGTTGCAACAATGATCTATGTGGTCACAGTTCATGTAAATAATGTCACAAATGCCCACATTTTTTTTTAAATTTCCCTTCATGGAAAATTTAAAAAAAAAAGAGTTTTGCTCCAATGGGAAACAAAGCCAAAATTCTAAAACTTTGAGAAGCAGAACTTCCATCCTCCATAGGTTTGCCAACTTTCCAATCGCACAAAATCAAATAGCCCTGCTCCTTCCCCAATGCCCCGCCCCTTCTCTGAAGCTCTGCCCTGCTTGCTTCATCACCCCTCCCTCCATTGCTCACTTTCCCCCACCCTCACTCACTTTCACCAGGCTGGGGTAGGGT